>NC_021162.2:1644372-1650360 GCF_000331145.2 Cicer arietinum
GTATATCAAATAATTAGATCAAAATAAAAATAACAATAGAATATATGCAAGTTATGCATGCTCCTAAATATATATGATCCGGATATAACCAGCCACACAGGCGTCCACACAGAAGTCACCCATACCAATGGGGAAAATTAAACCAGCCACACAGGCGTCCACAAAGATGCATATGATATGTCATGAAATGATAATGATGCTCAAAGATACATATCACCACCCAATTAGATAATCACATAAATATTACCAGCCACTTGCAACCACAAAGATAACAATATTTAAAATCCAATTCACCAGCCACTTAGGCAACCACAAAGATAACAATATTTAAAACACAAATCACCAGCCACTTAGGCAACCACAAAGATAATATTTAGAACACAAATCACTAGCCACTTAGGCAACCACAAAGATAACAATATTTAAAATGCAAATCACCAACCAATTTGGCAACCACAAAGATAAAAATATTTAAAATACAAACTACCAACCAAACCACTTAGACAACCACATAGATAAAATATTCAAAACACAAATCACAAGCCACTTAGGCAACCACAAAAATAATATTATTAAAACACAAATCAAGGTTTGCCGCTAAACACATCACAAAAATCAACTTAATCATGTTATCATAATTAAAATTAAAACTTTACACCAATTCCCCCAAGACTCATATAGATTTCTTAAAAATCAAAACTTTGAAATGAAATAGCACAAAAATCGAAACTTTAAATTAAAGACATCCTAAAAAAATATTATTCATGAGATCATAATAAAAATCATAGTTTTATAATTAAGTACACATAAACAACACACAAACAATAACTTTACATCAAATATATGACATCAAACATATTAGTCATGTTATAATAATAAAAATCGAAATTTATAATTAAGTTTATCAAAGCAAACATATTACTCATAAAAATAAAATATTATAGTTAAATATTTTAAGGTAATTAAAAATCAATATTTCTCTTTTAAGACAACAAGTTTTATATCAATATCTTACAAACTATTAATTTAATATCTAGCCTAACATTGCATGGGGAAAAGCCCTTACCTTAGGCGCTTTCTTTCTTAACACCTCTAAATTTGCACGAGAAATAGCTCACGAGGCAGTAATGAATTCAACACCGATAGATATTGGAATTTACGACTCAGAAAATTATTTTGAGAGTGTACGAATGACAAATAGGTGTGACAACAAGATGCCTAATGGAAACGTATGAACATATAAGCTATTTACGTTGCACTATTACCATTGATTTCTTGTCTAAAATTGAAGTGCACTTAATTCCAACATTACACTATCAATAATTACTATTTCTTTAATTTTATTAGGTTGTTACAATGCCAATTGAAATTATGTGTATTTATATGTATGAGTTAATTTGGATTAACTAATAGAGTTCACCATATATTGAAGGGTGTCACACACTAATTTTAATTAAATAAATAAATTAGAGATCGTCACATCACCCTTTTAATTTTTTTATCTAATAGTTACGAACCAAAAATTTCATAAAATTATTTTTGTAGACAATTATAATAAAATTATAATTTTAGTTTAAGAGATGAATGCATGAGATACAAAAAGGACAATAGTCTTTTTGTGTCCTCTCTTGATTGCACAAAAAACTTATAATTAAATTTATAATCTTCCTTTAAAAATAAATTAAAGGTGTTTAAAATGAATTAATGCACATTATGCCAAGAAAACAATTGTCATAAAATCTTGTCATAAATGAGAGTAAAAGAATGAGTCAAGTAACTAATTTTTGTTTTTATAAGATGGACCAAAAATATTTTCAAAACACTTATACGTTTGTTTCACTAACTCTATAATATCTCCTAAAATGAATACTTATTTGGTTGCAAATAAAACTAACAAACAATATAACTTATATAAATTCTAATTTAATTAAATAATTCAACTAATATTTTATTAACTAAAATAAAATCAAGCAAGACAAGAATACCACTCACACATAACAAAATAAAACAAACATATCTAACACATCAATTTCATGATTATCGAAACTAATCAAATAAAAATGTCCATTTATGAAATAATGACATCATAAATAGTCCCCATGTAATTGTCACGTCAAAACAATTAAATAAAAATGAATATTATAATTATTTAGGTAGAATAGAGTGTGATAAAATTTAATTTAATTTATTTACACATATAATAATTATTAATTTAATAATAGCAATTACTAAAAAGATACACATATAATATATATGAAAATTTTGGGGTGTTACACATATTAAGTCAGTGCTACATATATATGAAATATACCTTTTATTTATCAATATTTTTAAAATAATATCACATCCAACTTAAAACTCTCAAACAAATCACACCATGCAATTGGTTCTTCCTAATCATCTCCTAGAGTAAGTTCTATCACATGCTTAAGATTAGTCTAGTTGGTGGAGTTTATATTTTTGGTCTTGATTATATGATTCACCCAAGTTTACCAATAAGCCATTTTTATGTGTGAAGTCTTGATTATATGGTTTACCCAAGTTTGTACATAAGTCAATTACTTTTATATGAATGAAAACCTTTATTATTTTTACCTCTATGAGAAGCCAAAGCCTGAAAAAAGGTACCATGAGGAATTAATTAATAGTCACAAAATTCCAAGAGACCAACATACATAAAAACGACATTATTTCAATTCATATAAAATAAAATAAAATATAAAAACGACTTACATGACCACCATCACACATTTATGTTGTTCTCATGAGAAGATAAGATTAGTAGGACATGATCCACGTGTCAATATCCTATTGGTGCATAATGATAAGGCTAGTAACACAAACTTTCCAATCTCGTGTGGTTAATATGGTTCCAATGTTTATCATTTTCACAATCCAAACCATTGGTATAATATAACCATCACTAAATTTCAAAACATTATATATAGCAAGTTTCAATAGAAGCTTTTCAACTCAATTTATAGAAATATATAAGAAAGTGAAAACACAACAATGGCTTCCTCTATGATTTCCTCTTCGGCGGTGACCACCGTTAAACGCGCCTCTTCGGTGCCATCCGGCGCGGTGGCTCCATTTGTTGGTCTCAAATCCATGGCTGGTTTCCCAGTTAGAAAGGTCAACAATGACATCACTTCCATTGCAAGCAATGGTGGAAGAGTACACTGCATGCAAGTTAGTAATACATAATTAACTTCTATAGTTTACTATATTAAACTTTTTCAATTCAAATAATTCTATAGTTTAGTATATTAATTTCTATAAATGGTTTTTGAAATATTTATCAAAACTCGCTCATCTACTTGAGAACAATGATTAATTATGATACCACTTTATCACGTCACTTTTTAAAATATTTCAATAAATATACTCTTGATCTAAAATAATTGTGTTTAAACAAATAAAAATATTCTAAAATAAGTGTCTTTTTGTTTTTTCAATGTGATATTTAATTACAATTTTATAATTCTAACTTTGAATTAATATTATATGCATCAATTTCAAATTATTATACACAAATATATATTTATGACAATATAGAACAAATATTTAATAAATATAATTTTATAAAATTGCAATGTTCAATAATTTGTTAAATATGATTGAACGGTTGTGTTATATTTTGTACATTATTAATTAATATTCATTAAACAAAACTTGAAATTATTAGATATTTTTATCCATAAGGTGATTTAATTATTTAAATAACATTATTAATTCATATTTTTTGCTAACCCCTTTGACTTAATCTTTTGATATTACTACTATATAGGTGTGGCCACCAATTGGCAAGAAGAAGTTTGAGACTCTCTCATACCTTCCACCATTGACTGAAGAGCAATTGCTAAAGGAAGTTGAATACCTTCTAAGGAAGGGATGGGTTCCTTGCTTGGAATTTGAGTTGGAGGTCTACTCTCATTTTATTTACTTACTTTAATTTCTATTTTATTCAATTAATAACATATACGTAGTTTTGAGTTAGGGTTTTAAATAGCAGTCACAGTCGTGATTCTTGATACTACAGAGAATTACAACCAAATACGATGATGTAGTCATAATTGTAATTACATAATAGTTTCAACAACATAAAAAAATGTTATGTCGTTGTTCAGATTGCATCCGAAGATCTTTACATAAAACTCTTCGAAGTTCGGATGGTTAATATGTTTATTTATAATTATTTGCAGAAAGGATTTGTGTACCGTGAGCACAACAACTCACCAGGATACTATGATGGAAGGTACTGGACAATGTGGAAGCTTCCATTGTTTGGTTGCACTGAGGCTGTTCAAGTGTTGAAGGAACTTCAGGAAGTTGTAAAGGCTTACCCTAATGCTTTTGTCCGCATCATTGGATTTGACAATGTTCGCCAAGTGCAATGCATTAGTTTCATTGCACACACACCTAAAGAGTTCTAAGTTTGTGTTATTTTATCTTTGTCACATTGCTTTGTAATTTGTTCTGCTTTTTATTTCCTAAATGTATTCCTATGTTTATTTTAAATTTCTGTTTTTTCACATTTCAAGATGATAATGGGATGTATAAGATTTAATGAATAAAATTGTTACTTTGTTCCCAAGTTACTTGAGTAAATCCATTATCTATCTGATTTTCTAGACATAATTTACCTACACTGAAATAAATTATTAATACATTCGAATATTAGACATAATATTAACTATATGTATTGGTGTTAGACTCTAACATGTGTCAAATACTAAATATATCGTTAATATAAGATATTTCTTTGAATATTGTATTTTAAATTGATTTGTTTGTTAATGTAAATGAGAAATCTTATTTAGAATAAGTTGGGACACCTTCTTAAAAAAATTGATTTGAGTCTAATTTTAAAGCTAAAAAATATTAACTATATTACATTTTTATTTGATAAGAGACTTTGAACACTTTTATTATTCTCATAGATTATTGAACTTTATGTTGTAGATCTAGCAAAAGCTAAAAAGATAAGTGAAAACACAAATGAAAGTATAGCCTTTTGTTTTAAACATTTCTTGACTCTCATATCTGCAACTTGAAGTTTGAGTTTAATTATTTGAAAGGGTTAAACCAATCAAAATTCAACATACAGCTTAAAGGATAAGAGGATAAGACCAAAACAGAGAAACAACTTTCTATTGAAATGTACCAAAACCCCAATAGGAAAGTGTCTAGTCCATTATTTGTTTTTACTCTGTTTGGAACTCATTTATGAATTCGCCCATTTATAAAAACAAATTGTCCTACATTTTCAATTTTTATTGTAATACTTTTTTTCAGTAAAAGATTCTGAAAAAGATGTTTTATGTACATCACTTTTATTTTCAATGTAATATAATTATAATTCTTTTTTTAATTGTATCATCTAATTAATATTATGTATCACTCTCAAATTAATATTTTTCACTTATTATAGAACGAAGTGAGTATTAAAATAAATGATAATATCACTATTAACCTTGATCATTGATAGGGACCTATGTTGGTGGTAGTGAAGGCTACAACCTCAACTTAATTTGAGGAATTATTTTTTAAATACTAAATGACATAATATATAATATAATGATCTTAATCGATGAACACTTATGATATCGAAAGAAAACTCTTTAAAAACTTCATTTTCCACTTTAGAAATTATTCATTTGTGTTATTTAATAATTGACAAGTAAATAATGGCAATTTGATTATCGTAGGATGCAAGAACGAGAGATAAAATAAACACAAAGGGACGGATAATAGCAAGGCAGTTGGGATAGGCAACACACCTATTGAGGTATTAAAAAGTCTTGGAGATAGAGACATTGAGTGGCTCATAAAGGTTCTTAACGAGATTATGAGGTCGAAGAAAATGTTGGATGAGTGGAAGAGGAGCATTATAATTCTAATTTTTACGAACAAGGGAGATATATAAAATTGCGCAAATTATATGAGATTAAATTTATGAACCATCCCATGAAATAATGGGAAAGA
>NC_021162.2:1650418-1662788 GCF_000331145.2 Cicer arietinum
GAGTGATTGAGTGAAGACTAAGAAAAGATACTAGAGTTACATACAACAATTTGGTTTAATGTTTAGAAGGTCGACCATGGAAGCAATCTACTTAGGAGAATGATGGAGCAATGTAGGATAAATAAAAAAGACTTGCACTTAGTTTTCATTGATTAAGAAAAGATATATGATATAGTGCCTAGAGAAATTTTGTTGAAATCTCTGGAAAAGAAAGAAGTTCAAATCGCCTACATTTGAGCTCTCCCAGATATGCATGAGGGGGCCTCAACTAGTTGTAAGATGCAGGGTGGTGCCATATAAGATTTCTCATAACAATTGGATTATACCAAAGGTCAACTTTAAGCCCTTATATTTTTACATTAGTCTTAGATGTACTTACATAATATAATCATACATGGAGAGTTGACGGAAAAACAAAATAGGAGGTTAGAGATTTGGTGAAAAGCCTTAGAAGCGTATGACTTCCGCCAGAGTTGAAGCATGATAAAGTATATGAAATGCAAGTTTATCAACATGTAAAACATCTCCAATTTGGAGGTGAATATTAGAGATCATACCATATCACAAGTCACAAAGTTTAAATACCTTGATTCCATAATACAAAACAACAGAGAAATAGAAGGAGATGTAAGCCATATAATTCAAGCTTGATGGTTGAAATGGTGGAGTGTTTGTGTTTTATGTGATAAAAAAAAAGTAAAAAATCAAAACATGGATAAAATAAGTGTAGAAAAGATGCGAATGCTACATTACATGTGTGGAAAGACTAGAAAAGATAGAATTAGGAATGACAACATTAAAGAGATAGAGTTGGGGTAGCACCTAGAGTTGAAAGATGGTAGAAACTTGACTTATGTGGTTTAAGCATGTGGTGAGAAGACATGTAGATTTTGTAGCGAGGAGAGTATATCAAATGAAGGATAATCAAATCGTTATAGGCATTAAAAGATCTATGAAAACGAGAAGAGAAATTATTAGGAAAGACTTAGAAATTAATAAGCTTGAACGAGATATGTTATATGATAGAATGTTATGACATCGTTCGATTCATTTAGTCAATTTTACTTAGTAAGAAAAAGCTCGATTGTTACCCTTATCAACTATCCATTAGCATTAATGCAAAGGTAAAACTAGTGAATTAAGAGCAATCGTTTAGTATTAATTAAAAAGTACAACTGAAAATATTAATATGATATTAAAATTTAAAATGATAATTTATTTTAAAACCATATTTAAAAAAAAAAAAAAGAATACTTATACTTATTATAGGACGAAAGTAGTAAAAAGGAAAATAAGAAAGTCCTTAAATTGGATATTCCATCCAAAAATAATACCCAAATTTATGATACCACAAAGGTGTTTATGTTTATTGAGTTTTGTGCTAAATTGGAGAATAGCCTTCAATTATAGATATTCTAATTACTCATATGAGGATCCAAAGGTCGAAAGTTCATTATAAGTGGCTCCTAAAGGTTGTGAATCACACTTGGTTAATTATGTTGATATTAGTTATTTATAAGGTGCTGAAAGTGGTTAACGAGAATGTAATTAGTGGTTAATGATAATCACATAATGAATTGAATCAACCAAATATGTGTATGTCATTATTCATGTTTTAGTGGATTGTGAAAAAAAGAAATTAATTATATACAAAAATTATTGATTCATCGATCCCTACGTCATTAACTATATATGTATGTTTAATGATTGTAAAAATTTCCTAAAAGAAAAATGGTTGTAAAAAAAGGAAATTAATTATGTCGAAAAAAATAACAATTCATCAAAAAATTGAATTAACCAAATATTTGTATATTTATCAACATACTATAAACAAATGATTTTTTTGGGTGGAATGAGGTGGATAATCCTTGATCAGTGCATGTATATATAAAATTATTCACAAATGACACTTTGATTTACTAAAGAATCTTCTTGTTAACAAATATCTTAAAAACCTATATTAACAAACTCAAAAAGAAATTTTATCAAATTGAAACAAGTCAAACATTTGTCATTATAATAAATACAATGTTTTTCAATACAAACTTATCGATTTTGATAGTTTAATCAATATTTAAAGATACTCTCAATCTTAGGAGTCTCGAGTGTTTCAAATATGTTGGGTGAAAGAAAACTCTAACACCACTATAGAGATTTTTGTTGTTTGTATTTGTGAAAATAGAATTATATGTGATATATTTTGTATAAAAAAGTTTATTTTTTGTGTAAAATCTAATGTTTTAAAATTTTATTCATCGTTTAATATTATAATATAAAATATGTCACATCTCTAAAAGAAGGAACAAATCCTAAACATATTTTAGACAAAAATACAAATTATATACGTAATGATATTTTATTCTAATTTTTAAATATATTTTAATTTAAATCTAGATCTTCTTAACATATTTCGAATCAATCATATTATAGATCACTTATAGCCAATATGAGCCAACACTAATAAATATTTTTTTTATAGATTGACGAGTTTTAAAGAATATGGATCTTGCATTATTTTTTACTATTGACTATATGTAGAAGAAATTAATTTGATTATTATGATTAGAAACATCTATCTATATTATTAATGTGTTTTTGACTTTTTGGTTCATCTTAAAATATAAATGAGAAACATTCCAATCCATAATAATACTAGATATCTATCTATATTATTAATGTGTTTTTGACTTTTTGGTTCATCTTAAAATATAAATGAGAAACATTCCAATCCATAATAATACTAGATATCTATCTATATTATTAATGTGTTTTTGACTTTTTGGTTCATCTTAAAATATAAATGAGAAACATTCCAATCCATAATAATACTAGATCGAAATATAATCTTTCAAATTGTAAAATAGCAAGCAAAGTAGTTTATATTTAAACTTTTATCCTTATAAATTATGATTTAACATGTTAATTGAATATTAGATTACTCTACATTGATCTCATATCAATATCATCATAATATAAACTAATTTTTCAATAAAATTTAAATTTTTCATATACTAATTCACTCATAATTAATCCTGCACAATTACTCAACAAATTTATCTACAATACACCAAATTTCATCAATAAATTTATCTCTAAAAACAAAATGCACCACATGTGATGAATAACATAGAAAAACCATATTCAACACAATAGCAATCTCTTTTCCTACTTACCGGGACTCATCACTTCTCTCTCTCTTTTCCAACAAACTAACGATCACATGACTCTAAGATCTTCAAACCTCTTCATTTTTCATCATTTCCAAGGTACTCTCAAAACCCCACACACAAAAAATCAATTTTTTATACTTACAATTTTGTTTTTTGTTTCAAAGATTGTTGCTTTTTCATGTGGGGTGTGTGAGTTTTTTTCATTCTGATTTTTCATTAGGCTGAAACTGAATCCATTATCCAACTCCAAGCGTGTAGAATTCAAGGTTTGTTGTTAAGGAGAAGAGAGGTTAGGACTTTGGCTATGGCTTCATCTAGGTTTCCTGGAGTTGTTGTTGACAATGAATTGAATAAGATTTTGGATGCTAATATGGATCATGTTGCTGCTAGAAGGCAAGCTCGTCAAGCATTCAAGGATATTCAGCTTGGGATTGATCACATACTCTTTAAGGTATTTATCTATATAATCTCTTTTAGCACTTATAAAATACGTTTATCATATAAGTGTTTATGTATAAACTAAAGATAAATACAATTTTTTCATACAAGCTGTTTTCGTAAGTTATCTTAGGAAACTTGTGGAATCAAGACATGTCATAACTCATAAGCGCTTTCCATAAGGCCCAATAAATTGAGCACATAAATGATATTATGACGATAGATTTAACAATAATTTGGATGGTTTTTGCAATTCAAATATGCAGTTAATTACGTTTAGTGCATGATTTATGAATATAACATGGTGACATAAACCATCTACTGAAAGTAATTAACCATGATTTTTATGTATTCAAATATACATAATATCTATTAACCATCTAAATTGTGTTCAAAATGTACGCCTAAAAATTGTGGTTAATAATGTTCAAAATCGTAGTTAATTGTGCTCATTAGATGATTAATGAGTTGTGATACATTGTCATATTCATTAACCACCCATTGAACTAATTAACCATCTATTTGAACTGCGTTAACCATCACAATTGTTGTCGAACTTTGTTGTCAAATTTGTGTGTTTAAATAACACAACACTATATTTGACACTAATTTATCATTCTATTTGCTTTTCTATTGAGTTTGATTGAATATATTGTATTGTGCATTACTGTGTAATATTTGTTTTAATTTAATTTGCTAATTTGAGTTTTATAATGTCTATGTTATCTGAACTTATCTAAGTTTCAATTTCAATGTTGATGTTATATATTTTTAAAACTTGCACAGAATTAAATAGGTGCAATTCCAAAATTAGTAGTTATTTTTGGAGTTCTCTTTGTATTATGGTATAGATTTAACACTCCTTCTCTTTATTTGTTCTTGTTTTGTATTTTTATAATTTGTTTTGTTTTGTTTCTTCAATGTTAACTTCTTTAGTTCTGTGGTAGGTGCAGTTCAGGGTAGTTGAGATGTGGTTAGGTTTGCTTCAATGTTGAGTGAGTAGTACAAGTTTTAAGGCATTGACTTTGAGATTTCTAGATCATAGGTGGGGGAAAAGGATCTTAGATGGACCACATGTGAGCATACCACAAAGAGAACAATAGATAGCACACAATAATTTACATGGTTGAGCATCTCTTGCATACGTCCACACAGAAATGTTTCAATAAATATATTCACTATCTAAATTAGATTACAAGATTGTAATTCAGACCAAATTGTATATCACCCTATAAACCCCCATACACACTCAAGAGTTACAAGGAATGATAAACACACTGACCTCTCTACAAGTGATCATGAGCACTAGTCCTCCTCTCTATAGGACATAATTAGAAATTCTTCAACTCTTCAGAAGTCCCTCTATTTTTAGGAGAGAGAACTGGCTTGGATTCATGCATACGGCATAAATTGCTGCACCTCTCTAAGTAACATCTTTTCATGATAATTGAGTTTTCAAATAGTCAAGATACATTCATTCACCTCTTAAAAATGTACCTCGTAAATTTCCACTTACTTGCATTTGTTTGAAAATTTGAATTGATTTCCCAAGTTGAGTTTTAAGTCAATTCCTTTATGCTTTGCAGACTCAGTGTCATGGACTTAAAATGAAGGAGGTACGAAGGCTCTCGTCTGAAATAATTTTCATATAATTTATTTGTTTAAAATGAATTTTTTTTCGAAAAAAAGGTATTACTTTATGTTGGCATCAATCTCATCTTGTGATTGTACTTTCATTGATATCCCAATAATACTTTTTCCTCCATTCTGTTTTTGCATAACTTGATGCTTTGCAACAGTCATATGAGGTGAACTCAAGGGGCCTAGAAATCTTCTACAAGAGTTGGCTTCCCGGGACGGCTAGGCCGAAAGCAGCTGTGTTTTACTGCCATGGTTATGGAGACACTTGCACCTTTTTCTTTGAAGGCATGTAGTAGCTGGTGTTAAGTTCTGGTTGCTACAAGTAACTGTGAAGTTACATTTGTCGACTACTGACTCGATTGTACCATGAAATTATTTGCAGGAATAGCTAGAAAATTGGCATCTGCTGGATATGGAGTTTTTGCTATGGATTATCCAGGATTTGGTCTTTCAGAAGGTCTTCATTGCTATATTCCTAGTTTCAATGAGTTAGTTGATGACGTTATCGAGCTTTACTCCAAAATCAGAGGTACCTAAACTCGCATTATATTGGTTGATATACCTTTCAATAGGAAGTTAGTGTACTGGATTTGTCACTTCGGGGTTGTGCAAATAGAACTTGTGCAATATAGCAGAGATGAGAATGTTGTGTTGTATTTGTGGAAAAACTAGACGAAATAGAATTAAGAATGTCAATGTTAGAGATAGAGTTGGGGTAGCACCTACCGTAGAAAATATATTGAAAACTCGGCTTTAGGTGGTTTGGGCATGTGCGGAGGAGACCTATAGGTTATGTAGTAAGGAGAATAAATCAGATAGAGGGTAGTCAAATTGCTAATGACAGAGGAAGACTTAGAAAAACTATACAAGAAATTATTAAGAAAGACCAATACATTAGTGAATTCAATATAGATATGATATATGACAAAACATTATGATGTCGTTTGATCCATGTAGCCGTTCCTAGTGAACTCTTGTTATGATCAGTCTGAAAACTCAGTTTTGTTTCTGATGAAGAAAAAATTCCAACTGTCATCTTTTAAGTGCAGTCACTAGTTCAAAGAAAGTGACTCTAACTTGTTGATTTATTTTCTTCATTATGCTTCTTTCAGTGGAAACTTGAACTGTTGGTTTCACATAGAAGGGCACGTTGTGTATATTTTACTTTCCTTTGCATGTAAACAATGAAGGCTCCATCTAATATGGATCCTATAAAAAGAGGTCCAACCATGGACCACTCATTTAATTTTAAGGGATTTAGATTGATGGTATTTGATACTAAAATATACTAAAACTATAAATTAATATACTTAATTTCTCATCATGTAATTGTCGGTCGCTCCCCCTGGGCCACCATTAGACTGGGTCCATACTAGGGTCTCTAACAATGAAATGCATTGTTTGATTTCTTTGAATCTATTTCTGTATTTAATTGTCATTACAATGCATACAAGTTAATAAAAGTGGAGTTTTTAATTTGGATACAAAACTATATCCTTACAAATGTTTTTGTTTCATTCTGTAACAGAAAATCCAGAATTCCATTCTCTTCCAAGCTTTCTCTTTGGACAATCAATGGGTGGAGCTGTTGCTTTAAAGATGCACCTTAAACAACCTAGTGCATGGGACGGTGCCTTTCTTGTTGCACCTATGTGTAAAGTATATATTATTTTTTTCTGAAACAAATTCATGTTAGAAGTTCTTATATGATCTTATTTTGACCAGAAACTCTTATATACGTAGATTGCAGATGACATGGTTCCACCAAAGTTGCTAACTCATATCCTTATTGGCGTAGCTAATGTTCTACCAAAGCATAAGTTAGTTCCACAGAAGAATTTAGCAGAAGCCGCATTTAGAGATCTGAAGAAGAGAGAGCAGGTTCACGTATCTTAATCCAAAAGAACGTCGATTATTGTTTGATAATTTAAATCTAAAGATGGTATAGAGTAGCTTAATGAAATGTTTATAGTATAATTGTTTATCATATAAGTACTTCTTCTGTATAATAAGCTATTTCTATAACAAAATAATAATAAAGTCAAACTGTTTTCTTGTAAACTATAAACTGTTTTCATAAGTTATCATGGAGAATTTATCGAAATAAATTGAAAACAGCTTTTGGACATGTTGTAAGCTTTTTCCATAAGTTCTCTTAAACAGTGTCACAAGTGTTTGTTTTTTCAGAAAGAAAAAAAAGTCTTATATGTGTTTATGCCAATAGATAAGTTCAAAATAAACACATCCATCCACATAACTTGCTTAGGCAATGTGGCATATTTTATTCTGCCGTTTGAATTCTGGTTTTTCACTTCAAAATTTTGAACTCAGTTCTTTCTCAGAAAATTGTGTATTAATGAATAATTACACTTTTCTAACATCTGTGTGCAGACAGCATATAATGTTGTTGCCTACAAAGATAAACCGCGGTTGTGGACTGCTGTCGAGATGCTTAAAACTACTCAAGAAATTGAACAGAGATTGGAAGAAGTATGCTCCTATTGTTCGACTTCAACTTGTTAAATTTCCAAATAAATTGCATCCACTTAAAACAGTTTTATACTACTATCCAATGAGAGACCTGTAAAACAGTTTATACTGACAATGTATATTATTTAAATCATCTTTTAAATACCAACAAAATATCTAAGTATCAACACCAAATTATAAAGTAACTGCACAACTGCCATTTGGTCTGCAGGAGAGTTCTTGTGGTTACCTATATAGCATTGACGCTTTAGATTAAAGACATGTCTAGTGTCTAACACCGACACATGTATTTACATTCAACTACTTCTGTTTTTTTTCAAATTATTATTGGTATTGATGTGTCAGTGTTTGTGTCAGTGCTTCATAGGTTTTTTGCTAATACTCAAGACCTTAATTTTTGTTAAGGTTCCTTTATGGTTAATGGTTGTGATGATTACAGGTGTCTTTGCCATTGTTAATTCTTCATGGGGAAGCTGATATTGTGACTGATCCTTCAGTGAGCAAAGAATTCTATGAGAAAGCAAGCAGCTCAGACAAGAAGCTTAAACTTTACAAGGATGCCTACCATTCTCTTCTTGAGGGTGAGCCTGATGAAATGATAATCCAAGTTTTTAGTGATATCATTTCATGGCTTGATGAACACAGCTTGAAACATTCTTCATCTTCCTCTACATAATTTATTTTCTATGTATCCTGTGAATATTGATATTGTTCCTTAGGATGGAGAAAAGGAAAATTGCCATTGCTTGTATAGAAGTTTTCTTGAAAAAATAATTGGTGAATGAGAAATTGTTATTTAATAAAGTAGTAGTGATGTTCATTTATCCAATGTTTCTTAGGGGATTTGAAATTTGTTTCTTGAAGTTACATAACTAAACTCTTATCATCTATGAAATATTGGCTCAGATACAAACACACATACATAACTGATCGACATTGCTAATATAAAAAACAAAGGACATTGACACGTATTTGTCTAAGATGTGTTAAAGCAAAGAAGAAAAGGTTATTTGGGGACACTTGTCTAAGGTAGCTTCATATCTGACACGTGTTGTAGAAGTGTTAGACACTGATACGTGTCAAATACACATGGATACACTTTATTTCAAGAGTTTCGTGTTTTACAGATTACCACTAAACTAACACATAATGATTGACATTGTTTGCATAGAAGTAGTAGAGATAGAGCATCACTTTAAATTTGAAATTTGAAATATTATGTTGTGTGAACAAGTTGTGTTTATATCGTCATTATTCACTAAGAACCATTGTGTCAAACATGATGTATATATAGATGTGTCTGAATGGAATGGTTTCTCCAATTTGGGCCAATCATTCAAGTTCAAGAAATTGATGTAGTGAAATGAACTAGGAAAAGATTAAAAAAAAACTAAGATAAATTTTATCATACTTATTGATAAGTTAATCACAAAACAAATAAAAAGAAAGGATTCTAATACAGAACATATAGTTTAATCAAC
The DNA here is from genome assembly GCF_000331145.2 of Cicer arietinum. NCBI lineage: Eukaryota > Viridiplantae > Streptophyta > Magnoliopsida > Fabales > Fabaceae > Cicer > Cicer arietinum. The sequence goes on from NC_021162.2 coordinate 1,659,639, forward strand.
ATTGGTTAAAAAGGTTACTTGGCTATAATCAGTGGTAACTATTTTTTATTTTTACAACACCAATATACATACTGCTTAATGTTTTTTTATAATTGTGAAAAAGGTTGGCAGTGGTCCTAGTACCTTTACTTAAAAAACTTTACCAACTTAAAAAACTAATTCTCAAATATCCTTTCTATTAACTAATAATAAAATATTCAATTAAGTAGAGGTTTGAGTAAAGAAAAGAAAAGAAAAAAAAAATCACCTTAAACATTGGAAAACATATTATACCAAAATTACAATCCACCTTAATTTTAATAAAAACTACATTTTAAAACATCAATATAATAATAACTATGTAGTCCTCATTTCACAATTCCACAAATAATTTTAGTCAACTTTTTAAGTTGTTTATTATCTTCCTCTTTTCCGTACAACTCCAAAACTGTGTTAGTGAGCATTCATTCATCAATTACCCATTTTTCTCCTCTTTCTCTCTTCACTACCAAATTGGGTCACTCTTTTTTATTCAACTTCTATTATATTATATATATGAAGAACTGGCCATTGTTGCTGAATCAGTTATGTCTTTCTCTTCTTGTTATTCCCATTCACTATTAGCATTTAATAAGGTACACTTTATATGTTCTCATTTGTTTCAATTGTTGCTCTTGCTGTTTCTAATCTTATCTGCATTTTTCATGTCTTTTTGGTAGATTTCTTCTGTTTTTTTTATATGTATAGTTTTCCTCAAATGGGGTTTCTGTTTTAACTTTAAAGTTTTGAACTTTGAATAAATGTATCTGATTGAAAATTTCCTTTTGTCGTAGATTTGAATCACCAATGCATTACTTAAAAATGGGTATTTGAGTCTATTTTTTTTCAAAAAATGTAATAGATCTGATCTATGAAACACCAACACGGGTATCAGACATGACATTGACATGAGACACTGGTAATAATTTAAGAAAATGGAAGTAATTGAATGTAACTATATGCATAAGTGTCATGTCTATGTCGAACATTGACACGTGGTGGATGAGATAATAATTTAAGAAAATAGAAGTAATTGAATCTAACTATATGCATCAATGTCATGTTTGTGTCGAACATTGACACGTGGTGGATATGAGATATTAGACACGACTTCAATTTGAAGTGTTGGTTTTACTAGGATTTGACACTTGGTGCATGTTGGTATAGTGGTAATAAACTATATAGCACTCGCACTTCATATCGACATATTCAGTCTTCGACACGTGTTGGGGAACATTGACACTTATGGGTGTCGATGTTTTTGAATTGATGTTGAGTTCAGTGTCTGTGTCACCTTAGGGCTTCATAGATAATAAAGGGAGTTTATATTTCAAAAAGGTGGCTCACGTGTGTCATCAAACCTCTAACCTCATGCTGTTTTTCTCATATGCAAAAACAACTATGGTTTTGTTCAAGTTGTTCTTGCATATTGAGCTGTAAGAATCATCTGCACAACCTGGTTATTTCATGCTGAGCAAAAATGTTGAAAATCAAACAATGTAGTTCATTTATTCTTATGTATGCCTCTCAAATTATTCTGTTTCTTATTGATTGATGACTTGGGGCAGGATATAAAACACTGTAGGACAGTTGGGCAAGTGAAGCTGAATTTTCCTTTCTCTATCAGGAATAATGGTGTTGAGCTTTGTACTCAACGCATTTCGAGAAGTAGAGTCGGCATAAGTGGAGATTGGAGTTTCATAGGAGGGTCCAGAATTGTTGTGAAACCAAAAGCTACAACATCGGTTTGCTATCCAAAAAGAAGTCAAACACATGCTTCATGTAATCCTTTTTCATGCCACATTTACTATTCAATAAAATTGGCTATGATAGATATTAGATATATTTAGGTTCTTTTGCAAAAAAATCGGATCTGTCTTTGGATTGGTTTATTTGAATTTATCTACTTACATAAAGATTTTGAGACTGTTTAGGAGAGCTTATGAAAACATCTTTTGACATGTTCATAAGCTGTTTTCAGCTTAATTCTTTAAGTTCTCTAAGATAACTTATGAACACAACTTATAGCTTATATAAAAATAGTTTGACTTTATTTTATCTTTTGTTAAGTGTCATGGCCAATTTGTGAAGGATAGCAATGTTATAGAATTTTATGGAGGATATGAAGGCTTTTATATGGCGGACTTTTATCTTTCTACCATCGATAACACTGCCTGCTATCAGGCCACTTGGGCCATGCTTCAGATGTCCAGTCTGGGGCGTGAGGGCCGAAGGGGTGTGTTGAGACTCCCACTCCCATATTTTGTATAATTATCTCTGTCACTTTTTGTTACTCTTTGTATAAAGTTGTTTGAGTATTCCTTCTATCTGTGTATATATATATATATATATGGTGGTGATTTTAGTTATTCTGCATTTTTCTACTTCTATGTTTCAGGGTTCATAGTACCTCAACTTGCTACCACTGCATTTACATGGGGAACAGTAGCAGTGCTCCCATTTTACGCACTCATGGTTCTAGCCCCGAAATCCGAGCTAGTATGTTGTTTTCTCTATTTGAGAAATTTTATGATTCTGGATTTCATTTATTCGGTTATGATTATGGATTTCATTTTTCTCAAATGCAAAAATACAGACTAAAAAGTCTATGGGAAGTTCTTTACCGTATGTAGTCCTGGGCATTCTATACGCTTATTTATTATGCCTGTCTTGGACGCCTGAAACGGTTCGATTGATTTTCGCAAGTAAATACTTACTACCTGAGGTGTGTATTCATTCATCAATGAAGTTAAGTTTTTCCTTCCATAAAGAGTTCTATTTATCAAACTCATAAATAACTGTTTATATTTTTATGCTCCATGCAGCTTACTAGCATAGGTAAAATGTTCTCTAGTGAGTTGACTTTAGCCTCTGCTTGGATTCACCTTTTGGTTGTGGATCTTTTTGCTGCAAGGTCCTTAATTTTATCTTTTTTATTTTCTATTCATCTGTAACAAAATATAAACAAAAACATACATGTATTTGATCTAAATTTGGACCTGATTCATGTACTGTTTTGCTTATATTTTGTTATGGATGAAGTATTCTATTGTTGGTTTTTCATTCTTTAGTTATTTTAAATCCAGGCATATTTTCCACGACGGACTGGAGAATCAGATCGAAACTCGGCAT
>NC_021162.2:1662806-1688791 GCF_000331145.2 Cicer arietinum
CTCATGTCATCACCAAAGCAGTGACCAAAACTACCAGAAAAGAGGGTCATGGTTTATAGGGAGAACCACAAAAGGAAACAAGTAGTTTGATTGAAGATTAAGAATTTGAGGAAGTTATGATTGAGTTAAAGTTACTTGTAATTTTCATTGGTATATTTTTTGGTCTTTAATCAAAATATTACCTAATAATTAGTTGTTTGTTCTATCTCAAGTGTATCTATTAGTATGAGCATCTATATAAGGTGTAAATTCTGTTGTTTCATGGAATTTTCAGCAAACTCAACATCTTTAAATTTTTGAAAAGCAAATAGTTTTTAGGAAAGATTGGTGTCCATTTATTTTGAGAAAATATTTTTTTAATTTTTATTTTCAAATTTTACTTTGTACATCGGTGGTCGAAATGAGATTTAGTTATATATTTTTCTTTTTGATGGTGATAGAGAGAAAATGGTAGTTAACTTGAGAGAATGAATTTTCAAAAATACTAAAAACAATATTTTGATATTTTTTTGAATTTTCAGAAGTATTCAATATATTTTCAAAAACTTCTATAATGTCTTTTATTACTATTGTATAACATGTAAAATTCTTAAAGTGAACTATTGTGATATAAACAAGATAAAATGTTAGTTAAAGGTGATGCATTTCCAAAATTGATAAAAGCAACTCTTTTAGCATTTTTATTGTTTCCATAAAAATAGACATTTATTCATTTTAAGAGTCTCTTATTTTTTTATTAACAAATAATTTAACACAATTTTAAATTAAAAAAAAATATTCACAAAGTAAATAGATTTAAACTTTCTTTTTACTAAAAAAAAAATTGTATCAATTCATTTTAATCGGAATACAATTTTTAATCATTGTAGATTTTAAATCGGTAGACACTTATTCAGGAATTCAGAGAATTATGAAGTCATACCAAACTGAAGTCATAAAAAGGATCACATCCCACAACATATATAGGAACAAAGATAACAGGCTCAGAGATGCTAGAGATGCTAGTAAACTGAGTGCTACTTTTCGCCCCATATTTCTAAACAATCACACATATTATCAGACAAAATGTTCAAGTTTTACTTCAGCTGCAAATACAATAATTCAAGCTATGGCTAGTAAACTGATTAAGATCACCTAAACACACATGAACAATCGTATTTCCAAAGTTAAATATCGGTATGTGCTTTCTGCCACCAAATAATATTTCGTAAGTTCTTGGATAAACTAACTAAATTAATTGTAGAATCATACAGTACCAAGATTAAATCACTCAGGCATTTCTGATATATTTAGCTAAGTAAACTTGGTTTTCTTAGACTTTACTTGAGCCTTCTTAGCAACATCATCATCATCCTCTGAAGAAGAAGCTTCTAACAACTCGTCTGGAACATCCTGAGGAACATTATGCTTTGTTATGAAATCCTTCAATATAGCCATGCTTTGTTCTTTCATGTTAACCAGTTGCTCTGATAATGAAGAAGCATTGGTTGCCTGCACAGAATATGATTCTGTGCCAAGGCGAAATGTCGCATGCACCTGAGGTTTAGGAAGCACTGCATCGCATGATTCGATTTCCATCTCTGCATTTTGAACAATTAAAGAAACAAAAAAGATAGTTAAGTGCTTCGTCATTTAAAAATAGCATTGATTGCTGATGTATGGTGATACCAATCAAAGACAACACAACAAAATGGATGTCATTAGCTCAAAAGTATTTCAAAACAAATCTAACAACAGGTGGCATTAGATGGAAGTATCTGTTGTCAGTCTCATTCTATAAGACTTTGTTTAGGAGCTTGGAGGGGAAGAGAAGGAAGAACTTCAAGGATAAATAGAGGAGAAAAAGGGAAAGGGGAGGAAAAGTAGTCTCGCACCTTGCATGGAGATTTAGGGCTTGTTTACTTTGGTCTTTCATGTTTCCATTTTCACAAATAAAACAAATATTAGAGAAAGTAATGTGGAAGTTTTTGAAAATATATTTTAAAAATAAAAAATATTTTTGAAAATTTTCAAAACATTGTTTTCAGCGTTATCGAAAATACATTATCACTAGTTATCTTTTCTCTATCACAACTAAAAAGGAAATTCCATAATCAAATATTGATCCAACCACCCACAGACAAGCAAAAATAGAAAATGAAAATTGAAAAGGTTGTTAGAAAGTAAACCGACCCTTATTTTTCTTAATTGGACCAAAACCCTCTAATATTGGAGGAGCTCAAAAAGTGCATTGAGAAAAAACTTCAAGGATTTTTAAAGGGTTTTGAATAAATTTCTAAATCTTTCTCGTCTCTTTATAATACTCTCAAACAAACAAAAATATTAGTTATAACTACTCATAAGTATAAGTATTCTTTTTCCATCAATTCAAAAAACACTTTAACTAAGGTGAAAGATTTCTTTTCCTCCTAACTACAAAACAAAATTGAAGTATTTAAGTTGAGAAAAAGCTTAATTTAACTCCAAATCAAGCTTAACAATGGTCCATTTGGAATTTTGGATTACCTTCAATCGCATGAAGACTTCTCAACTGAGAAAGCCAGAAAGGTAGTTGTATCTGAACTAACCAAATAAGCTTCTGAAATAATTCATAGTTGCATTAAAACTATTTTTTTTTCTTTCCAGAAAGGTAGTTTTAAGTGCTTACTGAAAACTTTAAGCTACTACTATATAGAAGGCTGAATCTATTGATAAAAAGAAGAAGAAGGCTGAATCTGTGATCTGTATTTATGTATTTTGAAACACAAGAACTAGATGAGAAAGAAAAGAAAAAAAAACAAAAGAAGCTAAAAATCAATCAAGCTTCTAAAATTTTAAAACGCAATCATATGAATGAACCAACAAACAAACAAATGAAGGAATTAAGCTCAACTCAGCCCAATATCCTCAAGCAGTCAAACATACGCAGTTTAAAGGAGTAAATAACCAATTTGATCTTCAAAATCATAGGATTGTATCAACTTAGTTCTCTAAATTATCAATATTTCAAAATGATCTTAGAAATCAAAATATTAATCAGGTTTGTCCCTCTCTTAATATCTACAAGGACTAGGGGATAGAAATTTGGTTTGCTGGCTGGGGTGGGGAAGTCAGGAATTGGAGTGATAAGGAGGTCGCAAGTTTGATCTCCACTCTCAACAGAATACTAACAATAACAATATTAACATACTAATTACTAACATTGAACAAAAAAAAATTGTGAGGACTATAATGACGTTAAATTTGTAATGTCCTTGAAACAATATGGATAATGTCATGGGTGCATTTGATAATAGATCCATTTTTAAGAACAAACTCCATTAACATTTTACAATTCCAGAGATCATTTTGAAATATTGATAATATAGAGGACTAAGATTACACTGACCAACATTTTTCAGAGACTAGCTTGAGTATTTACCCCAGTTTTAAAGTTAAGCACAATTTCTCATACCAAGCACACAGACAGAGACATTTCATCAAACAGTTTATATACATCTTCAAATAGTAAGAACAAAAGCAACACTTTCACAGTTTCCACTAACTAAACCAACCAACAAGAGTTTAAATGAATAAAACAACAATATTGAGAAATATTCAAACAACAACACACAAAATTCATCGACATGAAACATACCAGAAACAAAAGGTTTTGCCGTTTATTACCTTTGTCTCAGAATCAAGTCAAATGGCTCAACAACGACACGATTTGGTTTCCGTTTTGTGGTAACATTAAATAATCAGAATTTAATTTAATTTAATACAATATAATCTGTCTTGGCCTATTTAACCAAATTTGGGCTTTGAGATCCAAACTGGACTCTTTTTTTTACTTATCTTTTATAAAATTATTTGACAAAAAAAAGATCTTTTACAAAATTAAAAATAATTATATCATGAAAAAAAAAAATGCACGATCAATGTAAATCAATTTTACAACAATAAAATTTTATTATCTCATCACACGGACGTAACTTATAAAAATTTAACTATGTAATGGTTTGTATTTATTGTCGATGTAAAACGATTTATACAAACAGTGTAAAACGATTTGTCGTTTACTTTAATGTTCGTTTTAGTCATTTATGTTTCGCAAAATTATACAAATTTGTCATGTTATTAAAGATTTTTAAAAATTAAATGAAAGATAAGAGACTAAAATGAATAAAAAAGATAAAGTATCGGAGCAAACAAAAAGAATAAATGACCAAAATGAATATTGAATAAAGATAAATAACAAAAAATATAAATAAGCCGTATTATTATTATTTTTTTGCTTGCAACAGAGATGATAAATATCACTAGAAACTGTTGGATTTTTTATTGAGGGTATGCTGCAAATCTTGATCAAGAAGATGATGAAATTGATGATGACGATGATGAAGGTTGCACAAATAAATTCTAAAACGTGTGTATCACATTAAATTTTATGTTCAATTATCCTCCACTAATCTATATATATTGGATTCAAACTGTTAATGCAAATTCCCATACTTTGGAATCCTTGAAGTGAATTGCACATTTACATCAAGCCTATTGATCAATAGTATTTTACGGAATAAAGTTCATTCATTTACTCTCGTGCACTGAAGAAAAAAAGAAATGACTGAAAAATATTTTTGATAGAAATTTGATTCATTTAACATAAAAATTGTGTTATATTTTCTACCTCTAAAGTATATCTATTTGTAGAGAAACTCATACCAATTTGGTGAATGAAAACAACTCTTGAACTTATAGCAATTGGTGAAAGAAAACAACTTGAAAGATTGTAACATTTGGTAAATTAACAATTGCATTAAATTTAATCATTGCAACCATCTGACCAAGTGATACATTAAATTATTTAATTTTGCTACATTAATATAGCGATTAGAGAATTTCAAATATATTTTGAAATCTAGATTCAAACTCATACATGAGGTTTAACCTAACACATTTGAGAAATCTACCATCCAAAAAAAACACATAAAAATACCATTTTACCTCCTACTATTTGGTAGTCAAATTTATCTAAATTATTAATGTTTCGATAATTTCAATTTTTTTTTAAAAAATATCATGGAAAAATTATATTTCGTATGTTTCGCATTAATTCAAATTTTTTAAATTAAAAAAAAAACTGAACAATTGTATATCAGAAGTTTCACATTCATACCAAGTTTTGAACAAAATTTAAACTTTTGGAAAAGCTGCATTTCGGAAGTTTAACATTCATCCAACGTTTCGAAAATTTTAAAACTTTTGGAAAAGTTGCATTACAGAAGTTTCATATTTATAGTTTTTAAAAAATTATATTTCGGAAGTTTCACGTTCATCAAAAGTTTTAATTTTTTTAAAACTTTTGAAAAAAATTACATTTCAGAAATTTTACATTCATCCAAAGTTTCAAAATTTTTTGGAAAAATTATAGTTCAGAAGTTTTACATTTATTGAAAGTTTCTAATATTTTAAAACTTTCTAAAAAATTGCATTTAAAAAGTTTCACATTCATCCAAAATTTCGAAAGTTTTTTTTTAATATTTAAAAAAGTTGCATTATGAAAGTTTCACATTAATCCGAAGTTTCAAAAAATATTTAAACTTTTGAAAAAATTGTATTTCAGAAGTTGTACATTCATCCAATCTATCAATTTTTTTTTTAAAATTTTGAAAAAAATTACATTTCGAAAGTTTCAAAGATAATTTAAATTATTGCAATAATTGCATTTCAGAAGTTTCATTTTTATTCAAAATTTCGAAACTCTTGAATTTTTTAAAAAGTTTGACTATCAAGTAGTAGAAAGTAAAAAAATAATAATAATAATAAAATTGTATTTTCACGTAGTTTGGAAGGGGATGGGAGGTAAAATTCATCAACACATTTTTGTCAGTTGAGCTAGGATCTTAGGACTTAATATTATATCTCTTTATTTTATTAATTTATGTAAAAAATAAAAAAAGAATCATTGCTAGGATAATCAAATAAATATTAGACTAAATTGGAGTTTTAGTTATTTATGTTTGCTCCGATTTTCAAATAAGTTCTTTTATGTTTTTTTTTTCAACTAGGTCTTTTAAGTGACACTTCATTTGTAAAAATATATTTTTTTCTTTAAAAAAAAAGACATTACAATGCTATATAAAACTTTTGATTATTTTTTATAAATAAAAAATATGTTTTTTTAAAAAAAATTCTTAGAATACTTCCCATCAAGAAAAATAAAATTCATCGCAATGCTTCGAGTTTGACTCATTTCTCATATTAATCATTTATATTTTTTAATTTTTTCGAAATAATATTAATTTAAATTGTTAATCTTTTTTCTTTTCATCATCTTTCACTGTAAACTTATTGTTACAAGCCTAGATTCATATTAAAATTTTGGATATTTTTTGTTTTAGTTTTAGATTTGTTTTGTATTATATTTGAAATTTTTTGCCTTTTTTAAAGTTTATTATAAAGAAGATGAAGATTTTAATTTGTGTTGTTGAAAAAAGAAAAAACATGTCATTTGAAACTCTAAACATCTTTCAATTGTGATTTTAACATCTTTCTTGACACTCATACAAACAAAACCAAAATCTACAAGCAACTCATAAAAAATATTGAAATCCACAAAAAATCTCCATAACATTTACCATGCAAAAAATAATATTGAAAAAATATTAAAAATGGGTTGAACAACTCATTTATTTATTTCCAACAATTCATGTTTTCTTATTGTGACTATTAATTTTTTGTTTTGATTTTTCTCATGATCGACAATTACTACAAAATTTAAATTTTAGGTATTTTTAAATACACCGAAGAGGAATATGATAAAGAAGAAAATAATGAAGAGATAAAAGATAAAAATAGCAAAAACTACTTTAAACTTAAAGATTATAAATGTATTTTTCGAAAACGATAACACCACTGATAATCATTCATTTTTATAATTTATAACATCATCACAACCGTAAAATTATTCACAATAACATAAAAGACTAACATTAGAAATAATGTGTCACTTAAATTATTAATTTAATAAATAAATAAAAATATATATATATATATATATCAAATTATATTAGTAAAATTAAATAAAATATATTTAATAAAAAAATATAAAATTAATATGGTTGGATAGATGTGTGAAAATATCCTCCTAATTTCTCTTGTTGTTGCAAAATTAACATAGTATCCGAAAGAGAAATATGACAAAATTGTTAAAATAATATAATACATTATTTATTTTAATACATTTATTTAACCACATTAATTTTATTTTTTTCCTTTCCATTTTGATATATTTTATTTGATTTTATTAATATAATTTAATTTTTAATTATTTTAATTATTTTTTATTTATTAAATTAACAATTAATATTTATTATAAAAAAATTGACAATAAGTAGTTGTATCACTGGATGATGCAACCTCTTGGAAAAAAAATATAGATAATTTTCCTGCTTTACCATCTCTTGAAGGTCAAAATAAATTTCTAATATAAGATATAATGGAAAGTTTTTGATAGAAAAACGATATAAAAATATAATATCTCAATTAATCTTTGAATTCATTTATTTGTTGTCTTCGACTATCAGCTAAATATATTTTAAATATTAATATAATTATCGGGCGTCAGAAGACCAAAGTTACTAAAGTTAAAATTTTAGGTCTTCAAACAATAATTAACTTTTTTGTATATTTGAATTTAAAAAAAATATTTAAATAGTACAACAAGTAAAATATCTGATAATTATTAAAAAATACAATTATTGACATATTTAGTTAAAATACTTTATATCTCATAAAACAAAAAATCTAAAATCTAAATAAAATCATAATAAAATATTATTGTTAATATTAAAAAGATTTTTATTTTTTTATTAATATATATTTTATTTTAAAGTTTGTTTTAGACTTTATTGAATCGGCTATGCAACACAATTCATCATATATAAAGGATATTCTCTATAAGTTATATATATATATATATATATATATATATATAAATTCTATCCGAAAAGGAATGAAATAAATATTACTAATTCTACCTTTTGCATATTTAGGAAAAAAAAAAAAAACTATTGGAATAAGGAAGGAGAAGAAAGGAAAAAAAGTTTGAAGAAGAATCAGCACAAGCAGCAATGGCAATTACAATGTGTATTTCTGTTTGTTCAATTTTCAAAGTTTCTTGTTACAGTTACAATAAGGCAGTAACTGTATCAGTGCAAAAGAATGAGAAGATGAGTGTCCCTTACAATCTGAAAGAGGGACAATTTCGTATTTTCCATGAACTCTCTTCTTCTGGTTTGAAGATGGAGGTAATTGTTCAGAAGAAGAAGAAGAATGAAAGTAGAAATCCACCTTTGGTTTTTGTTCATGGAAGTTATCATGCTGGTTGGTGTTGGGCTCAACATTGGTTGCCTTTCTTTTCTTATTATGGCTTTGATTGCTATGCTCTTTCCTTGCTAGGACAGGTCCTACTCTCTCTCTCTCTCTCTAAACTACTTCTTTCATTATTATGCTTTATCAAGAGTTTGTTTAGAGTTACTTCTATGTTAGAGAAGTGTGTCATTTGGTCTCCAATGGATAGATGTTTGAAAATTGTTCAAAATCTAACAATGTGTTTGGAAATCAAGTGTGTGCAAAGAAGTCTCACACATTTAAGTAGATATTGAGCACCCTATAAATGCTATAAATGAGATGGTTTATATATTTAATGTCTTAGGGTATGTTTTGGAGTTGTGTATTTAAAGGGGTATGTATGGAGGGAAGGACTTGTTTTTCTTTTTCAAAATATTTCTTAAAATAAACTAAGTGGAATCGAGATGTTATTTTTTCCGATTTTTAAAAATCTCAAATATTTAGCAAAATATAGACTCAGTCCCCTAAAGTTCTCCCCTCCAAAATCCAACTCTCAAACATACCCTTAAAGTTTTGTATGAAGACGTGGTGTTCAATCCATTTGTGTTTGTGTGGTTGCCCAACACAATGATGGTGCCGCATTCTCATTAAGTAGAAGTTTATGGTATTACTTTTCCTGACAAGTGAAACGGTGACCCAACATGTGTCCGTTCAGCAAAATACCTTTTAAAATAAAGATTATTGCTCAAAACTAAACCTATATATCTTTTTTCTTTGTTTTTACTGAATCAACACCAATCATGTCATTGTATCAGACATTAGGGCGTAGAAGACCCTGAACTTCTACTTGAAGGTGGCAATGTTAATTATTGTCAAAGTTTTGAGCAACTTTTAAGCACCAGTCCTCCAGACTAGAACACTTCCCGATAACTTATCTTATTGAAGGGGAGGATAGTATATTATTTATACAAGGGAGGGGACTAGACCATACATTTCTTTGGGAGATTCAAACTCAATCTCTCTAGGTTTCAAAATTAGGTGGTCACTGAATTAAGTGTATTTCATAATAGTTTATGCTCTTGATCAAGCTTTCAAAGATAGATTTATTCAATAAGTGTTTAAATAAAACAATAGTTCTAGTGTGATAGCGACAACCATTTCTCTTTGAAATACATGAGTAGGTGACTTTTATCTGGTATTTTTGGAGCCTCAAAACATCATATTCCTCAAATGGGGTGATCTGATTTCCTCAAACATGTAAAATGATGTCACGCTTCATATGAAGTTCTTCAATGAACATCATGTGATAGATTCTGAATCCAAATGCAATATTGTGCATGTACATGCCACATACTTCATGTTTGTGTTCAATGTATTGTAATGTTTAGTGCTGTGGGTTACTTGAGGAACTCTTACTTTATATTCAAAGATCATTATGAAACATTGACACAAACATTGTCCACGAAACTGATACATAGACATTTGTAATAATTTAAGAAAGTGGAAGTGTCAGTGCGACATAAAAAGGTCATTTAGTTCATGATTGCCAAGTCAAGTGAAGTGTAGTATGTTAGGGTTTAATAAGTACAATGCAATTTGATCTTCAGTTAGGTTATGGAATTGCTGCCACACCGCCTTCATTGTCATCTGCACTTTTAAACATGTGATAACTATATTATACTTTTGGTGATTTCACATTGTTTATTTGATTATCTGTAATTGTTCTGTCATGTATTCTGATTGGGCAGGGTGAAAGTGATCAACCGGCTGATACAGTTGCTGGTACACTTCAAGTACAGTGCTTCTTCCTTTACTAGTTTAGGATTATTCATATATCAACTTTCAATTTTTGTGTGTAATAATTTGGACATATTTCATTATTATGGAGGGTCTATTTGAACTGACTAATCTGAGTTTATATACTAGCATAAGAACATGAGAGTTTGTTTGGGAGAGTTTATGTCAACAGTTTATAACATATCCATAAGTTTTTTTTGCTTATTTCGATAAACTCTGTAAGATAGCATATCAAAACAGGTCATTGCTTATATGAACACAATTTGACTCTATTTATCTTTGTTCAATTAAGTTGTTTATCGAAACAGGATCAAGTTCATATACTCTTATGGTTTCCTGTTTTACCATGTTCTGCAGTAGACACATGCAAGAGATGTTGCAGATTTTATTCATCAAAATATAAGATCACCACCTGTCTTGCTTGGACATTCATTTGGAGGACTTATTATTCAGTATTATATTTCCAATTTAGGAAATGACAAACTCAAAGGTACTTTATGATTCTTGCTTATTCATGCACTTGATTCTTCGAAAAATGGTTGAGTTAGAGGAATCTGGATTCCAGTATCCTATAATGGTTAGTTGTTTAGAATCATTTATACCAGAGGCTATTTCCAGCTCCCATGCATGAAAAGTGAAAACATCATAGTGAATGTGGCCAAATAAAAGGTGTTGCCTTTAAAACACATGAATGCGCGAGCACGCATATTTGTAGTTGAATATCGTATTTAAGAATTGTTTTTGATATAATGTGAATAAATCATTAGCAAAAGAAAATCCCTCACAATACACCAGATCTAGCTTGAAAGTTGTTCATCGCTAGTGGGAGCTTACTAATAGTGGGGAAGCCATAACCTCTCTATCAGATTGCATATTTGTCTATCTGTCTTGGGAAGAGAGAATCATCACCCGTTTCCTTATTTCTTTGATAATTGAGTTGTGTATCTTTGTGGCATTTTTTGTACAAGTTTGCAAAGAGGCTAGAAGAGTGGAATGCCACACACACATGCATATGTGCGTGTGCGCATACACTCTTGTATGGTGATTTCTCATATTTGGTTTGCTATGCTAATTCTGTACGTTTCATTCTATAATAGAAAATTTATACCCGGAGCTTAGAGGAGCTGCCCTTGTTTGTTCTGTACCTCCTTCTGGTAATAGGTAACTAACTAAAATTTCTAGTGTTTTACTATTGTTATTTTTCACGAAAGAGAAAGAATCATTCAATATGACTACACTGGTTGAGAGCTTTTCTTTATTTTTATTAGTGGTCTAGTGTGGCGATATCTCTTTTCCAAGCCAATAGCTGCCTTCAAGGTATTTGAATTGTCTTTTCTGTATAATGTGAATGTTTCCTTTATTTTATATGAAGCACTGACACATACATGGGCACCAAACATGACACTAACACCGATAATAATTTAAAAAATGAAATGATTGAATATAATTATTTGTGCCTATGTCAATGTTGGACACTGACACCAAAAACACCTTCATTCCAAACTGTCAAGGCCACAAATTCTATTTTCTTCTTATATGCATATATCCACCATTTGGCAGGTGACATACAGCTTGGCAGCAAAAGGTTTTCAAAGCTCTCTTTCTCTTTGCAAAGAGACATTTTTCTCAGCCTCAATGGAGGATCATGTTGTTAAAAGGTTTATTTCCTGGAGTTAATTATTCTTTCATGAGCACTTCCTATTGCAATTTGACTTGGAAAGATGATGTTTGATGATACATTGACGTTTGTCACTAGATTTTCGTTGAGTTCCACATGAAATGGCCTGAAAATGTGTTTATAAGTAGAAGACATCTTTCACCTTACATGTCGGTTTTGTACAGTTGAGTTAGGTTAGGTCTAATCCAAATTTTTAGATGTTATTGAAGTGTATCCAAGATCTGTTGGACTAGCCACAATCAAACCACTTGAGTCACACTCAAAATATCTAGTCCTGAGCTTACAAGTGATAGTCCCACAGGATAGAGTCTGAAAATGTGTTTATAAGTGGGACACATCTCTCAGCTTACAAGCCAACTTTGTTGGTTTAATTAGGCACAACCCAAATTTTAAGATTTTTTATATAAAAAATGGAAATTAAACTATCAATTATGGAAATGAACCTAGTCATTTACCAAAACATTATCAGTTGTAACTAGATATTATCAGCATCGCGGAAGTGCATAAAGTAAGAATGGAAGATCTTTAGCATATGGGGCCAAAATGCATGTTTTTTTTTTGTCTTGGAATAGTGGTTGACAATAATATGACCATGATATGTCTTAATTATTTTTGTTGGTTTTTGTAAAATGAGTAAATTTTGTGTCTCTAAGAAGATCACACACCTTTTAATTATAATGATGCTGCAATAATTACATTCAAATGCCTAGGAAGTTGTATTGACTAGGACTACTAACAATTAGCCTAGGATATTGCACAATCAAGGAATAATAAAAACATACACTGAATTTTAATAATTTTGAAGCTTATTGAAGGCCTAAAGTCTTTAATTTTTTTAATTTAATTTTATTTAATATTTCAGATATCAAGAACTAATGAAAGAAAGTTCAAGGATGCCATTGTTTGATTTAAGAAAGCTAAATGCTTCACTTCCAGTTCCTTCAGTGCCAAACTGTCCTCTTGAAGTTCTTGTTTTGGGTGCAAACAATGATTTCATTGTGGTAAGCTCTATGTCTAATAAATAGTGAAGTAACTAATGATTATGATCTACTTCATGGCCTATTAGAAGTATAACACACTCCGGTGTGATCCTCACAGACAAGAATTCAGTTTGATAATGATCGAGTGACTTTGCTTCTTTGGCTCGAAACAAGGATTAAGTGCCTTTCTATTTCCTCCATTGATCTTGAACCTGTTTGGATTGACTTATTTGAGCTTAACCACTAGCATAGACTATTTCAAACAACTTATGACATGTTCATAACTTATTTTCTGCTTATTTCCATAAGCTCTATAAGATCGCTTATACGAAAATAGTTTGATATTTTTTTATCTTTTATTTTAGAAATAACTTATAAGTACTTAAATGATAAATGTTTATGCTACAGCACCGACATTTCTGATCAAAAGTGTGTCTCAGTTTCCGAATACTAACACGACACCGACACGTTGATTACATTCAATTAATTTATTTTCTCAAATTATTACCAGTGTCGTGTCCGAGTGTCCGTGTCACTATCGTCCTTCATTCAAACAGGGTCATTGTCTAATTACTCTTATTCATTGAATAATCATTGCCTAGTTATCTTATCTATCAATATTTCTTCTGCAACATTGACTTGAGTTTTGTTTGTGTACTTTTTGTTGGTTTTAGGATTCAGAGGGACTCAAAGAAACAGCAAAATTTTATGGTGTGTCACCTATATGTGTTGAAGGAGTTGCACATGACATGATGTTGGACACTTCATGGGAGAAAGGTGCAGAAGTTATTCTTTCATGGCTAAATGGTTTACAAAAGTAAGAAGGAAAATAGCAGAGGAAATGTTTGGTTCATTTTCTCATTTTTGTAGGAGTGATTGCTTAAACTCATTACAAATGATTGACAAGTTTCACCAAGCTTCAAGCTGAGGTAACAGAGACACAATGAGATGCAATTTGTGTAAAACTCATTTCCTTAGCAGATATGTTGTGCATTTAGAGTGTTGTGTCACAATGATTTTTTGTTTCATTCTTTGGCATGTTTTTTTTATTACAAGATAGAAACTTCTGCTAAGTATGTGTTTTGGTTTTAATTTTAGATGTCTCAAAATTGATTAATTGATTTTGTTTAGGATTTGTAGCTTTTGGCTCTAAAGTCCAAACACGATTATTATTCAACTCAAGTTTACATAAATTTATCCAAACGTAAATTATTTTATATTCATCTTACTTTTAAATAATTCTATTAAATCAATTCATTCAAAATTAAATTGCAGCTGCACAACCAAATACATACTAAGTGTATGTGTGGAACTTTTGGATGCCTCAAACTAATTCAATAGGTGTCGAGTTTTATCTGACAAGTTTTGAAGTCTTTGAGTGAATTTAATTTTACTTTTTGTATTGATTCTAACTTAAAATTAAAATTTGTAACTTTTGACTGCATATGTGATTTCTACAATCAAATTTATTATCCAACTGATTTTTATTCAAACATAATATTATTTTATATTCAAGTAACTTTTAATTAAAAGTAATTTTTCAAAATCAATTTTTGTCACTTGCCAAACATAGACACTAATTATTCCATGGACTGCAAGTCTGCAATTTGCATATATAATTTCAATAATTTCTACTGAATATTTACTTCTTATTGTTTAATATTTGTTTCCAAGTAAATTAGTTTAAATATATTAAAAATTGAGCTTGTTACTCATCTAAGATCTTCACTTGTGTCCAAAGTACTACTTCCAGAATTTCTAGCTGGTTGACTTTATCTTCTTGTTTGCTATTGCAATCCAACTTTTCTTTACTTTGCATAATGATGTATTTAATAATGATCTCCATGGTTGACCCAAATAAATATTTATTACCATTGTTTTAAAAAGATTATATTGAAATCAATACTTAAAATATACTTATTAATCAATAGACCAAATATATATATATACACAAACATACATATCAAGCTTCACATGTTATGTTTATTTATAATATATAGTTTAAATCAATCATAAACACAATATTTGGAAGCACTTCACTTATTTATATAAATAATAAATGATGATTAAGAATACAACTAAAAAAGGAATACAACTACAATGAACTTTTATCTCAGCCTCTATGTGATATTATTAATGTTACATGTATACACTAAACTGCTGCTATTACATATAACAACACATAATTGCATTATTGGACTGTCATATGACAAAAATAATTAATAATTAATAATTAATAATTAATAAAGCACTTGCTAAACTTAAGAATCTTTAAAAAAATTGCTATTAATCCCTGTTCTGTACAGATGCAACTCGGATTCGCTCACAACGCTAATCTCGGTGTAAGCAGCGGCGAAAAGAACATCACCTTCGGTGATTGCATATACTTTAGGCGATCCTGTGCTCATCACTCCTTCTCCGGCCGTGACCAAAAAGATGGAAGGACCCGGAACAGCCGGGAACACGATTCTTTCCCCTTTCGGGAGAATACATCGATCAATTTCGAATTCCTCGAATGGAGGGATGTATTTATTTACATATGGATTCATAGAAACTCCTCGCAAAATCTCAGGAAAACCCTGTGACAAAATAGGGAATAATAGTAAGTTTAAAATTGATCTCGCATATGCATGCCATATATTAAGTTTCATTTTCAAAAACTATGTCTTTCCTCAAAATTGAGACCATGATAAATGCAAAAAGAATCCTCGATAGTCGGCTTTATGGTGCACCCGACTGCAGAGGATCCAAGTTCTGATAATGTACATGCCAAGTAGTATGGTATGCATGCACATGTTCACAATTGAGTTAACATCACACAAAGTTACAAATAAATAACCAAGCAAGCAATCCATGTGACAAGAGAAATCCAAGGTGCAAGAAACATAAGAGAATAATGCACCAAATATCAATGCAAATGAATTTATGACCAATATAAAATTTAAATGAAAAGATCAGTTGAACCAAGAAACAAGTACTGAAAAGCTATCCAAAAAAATGAAACAACTTAGGACATGCATAAGTTGTTTTCAAATTATTTCCATAAACTCTCCAGGATAGCTTACGAAAATAACTTACAGCTTTTATGAAAACAGTTTGAGTTTGACTTATATAACTAACGCTTATAATATAAGCGCTTAATTAAGCTATTAATTCAATTGGTGTCTTAATGTTTGTCAAAAAGTTGCGGTAACAACCTAGATGTATGGTTTACCTGCTTGTATGTGAGCATGGAACAAAGAGTCGGGACATCTCTGTGTTTGGGAGTCAGGCCAGCTCGCACAACATTGTCAGAAGTTGCCATGCATTCAACACACTCTCCGGATAAATATGCATGTGGTTCGTTCGCCCCTAGGAACAACGCCTCGCCAGGACTGAGTTTTACATGGTTTAAAAAGAAAGCCGCTATCACACCTATATCAGACGGGTATTGATTTTCCAACTGCAGCACCAGCTGCTCCTTTTCCGTCAACTGCCTCACCTGATGCAAAATGCGAATATACCGTATTGATCAATCATGCTATTGCAAAAAAAAAAAAAAAAAAACTAACTATCATTATCCTGCCACTTTCACAAAGAGTGTATGATATCCAACTAACTTCATTTGATTTTGCGTCGAATCCAAAATCTTAAAACCAAACTGATTAAGTAATCAACTAACCTCGCTTTCCCTATGCAATCGATTTTTCAATCTGTTTACTGCATCAGTTACTATCTCTTTACTAGCTGACATGAGGTGTGTGAACACTGCCTGTAGAACAGGTTTAACCTTCACTTCACCATTCAGATCACTAGTTTGTAAGATAAGGTTTGCGTTTGCAGCACCAACCAGTTCGACAACTTCGGGAACGGTATGAAGCACAGCCTTAAGCTCCTATACAAAGACAGAAAATTGAACATCGACTCGAAGTGAATAACAATAAAATGAAGAATTAGAATAAATCAGTACAAGATTATTTTACATCTACCATAAGCAAGCAACCATTATATAGACAGGAAAAAAGGCGAAATAGAACCGAAAATAATTCACTGAATTATGAACATTTTTAAAAGCAAAAATCAATTTGTGTCGAACTACAAAATTATTCTCCGAGTAAGATTTCGGTTTTCAAGCAGTCAAAAGCAGCTTAAGCAACAGTCTTTCTTGACTGAACAAATAGACACTCTAATAAGACTTAAGACAATGCAATTGACAAGAAAACATAACTAAAATCTCGTCGCGGAGAACGAGAACGACTGAAATGAATCATCGCAAGACCAAAATTTAAACTCTGAGCTAATTAAATTGGTTCCCTACATCCATAAATCTAAGCTGGTCACTGTTATGACAATTAATAAATACACTATCATGTAGAGAAGAATAATTGTTAGTTAAGGTATCATGCAGTCACATCATTAAGGAATCATACCTAAGTCCTAACAGATGGAAAGTTACAATCACACTAATGAACACCGAAATTTTTTAAAGTTACTTTAAACTAACAAATCAAATCATTAACTAATTCATAAAAAAAAAACACTAGTTTACTTGTCATTCATAACAGTACTTAACACAGAAAACTATTTTCATCTTATATTAAAGCTCAAATTCACATCAACTATTTTAAAATAGAAAAACGAGACAACACAATCAGTTCCTTTAACATCAACAATGAATCATTCTTGACACAGTCAATGAAAACAAAACTCAGTTATAGCTATATCACCAACACTTCTGATCGAAGGTGTGTTTCGATGTCCAACACGTGTCGGACATCAATAATATCATTTTCCAAATTATTACTGATGTCAACATGTTAGTGTCAATGTGTCCAGTGTCCATCTCCATGCTTCATACTTATTACTCTCATAATACTTAAAAAATTAATAAATCAAACTCCAAAGAATAATTGAGTACCTTAAGAGTGATAAATCCACAAAGAGCCTCGAAATGTGTGATAGCAAGAGCCATCTCAGGTTTATGATTCCCATCCTTATAAACATCAGGCAGCAATTTATGCAGTGTCCTAGCCAACTCCTTATCAGGGTGAGCTTGTATAGATAAAGCCTTCCCCACAGACAGTACCTATTACATGGAAAAACAACACAAAATTCAAACTTTTTCAGAAATCTAAACAACCATATCATAACCCCATATCTGAAAACAACTCAAAATTAAAGCTTTATATGGTACCAAATCTTTGTTAATTCAAACTTTTACTTCAGTTAATGACAAACCATTCGAGAAAATCCGAGTTTGAATCATATCTTGAAAAATCATTGGTCATACTTTACTTATCACTGACCAAGCTCCGGATTATCAGGTATCTTTACGGTAGGAAATGATTACCATGACAAAATCAAACAGGATATTACCAACACCAGACCACTATTTGCAATTGAACTTTTAATCAGAACCACAACACAGTCCAAATATTGCACAATTATGTAAGTATATCCACACAGCTAATGAAAATTATCAAAACCAAAATGTTGAAAATAAAACAATAATAATCAAAGAATAGAAGAAAGGAACACTTTGTTGTTGAAAAGTAATAAATCAAAAGAGTATTCACAATCTCACAAAATCTAAACACCATTGCATGACCCCATTTCTAAAACAGCTCAAATTTAAAGCTTTATAGAGTACTAAACCTTTGTTAGTTCAAACTTTTACTTCACTTAATGTCAAATCAACCTGAAGTCGAATCCCGACTTGAACAAACTTTACTTACATCTCAACTGAACTCCGGAATACCATATAGTCAAGACATAATTTGTTTTTTTGCTAAAACAACACAAGATTCAAACTTTCTCTCAAATTATTACTGGTAACATGTCAGTGTCGTGTATCTGTGTCAGTATACGTGCTTCATAGTCTAAACCATCTAGAATAGTGTTTACAAATCATTTGACAGAATCTGAATTCGAATCATGGCTAGAACAATCTTCGTCAGACTTTACATAACTCTCAACTCAACCGAAAGGATTAAGACTAAAAACAAAAGCTTTTGCTAAAACAACAAAAAGTTCAAACTTTTTCTAAAATCTCAACACCCATCTGAACAAAAAAAAAATGAAAAGGGTATTGACAATTTCACATACCTTGAACAAAAAAGGCAGATCAGAGCCCCATTTCTGAACAACTTTATGACCAAGCAAAAAACCAGGGTTATCTGAAATCCAATCCTTGAGAGTAACACTTTTTCCATCATTATCAGAGACAAGAAAAGAAGGACCTGAATCGTGAGTACCAATCCAAAGTTCAGCATAAGGCTTAATTGGATCGAATTGAGAACCAGAATTGAGTTCAGAGAGTCTTGCAACCTGTGAAAGTTGACCTGGTAAACCCCAATCGTAATTCTTCACTGAAAAATGAAGCCTTTGAAGAGAATATTGGTGATTTGAACCATTTGAAATTGAATCTTCCATTTTGTGTATTTTTTATTAGAGAAAGCAAATTGAGAATTGAGATTGAGTCATTGTGGTTGTATTTGAAGGGTGAGTAAAGAGAGGGAAATTTTTAGAGAGGGAAATTTTTAGAGAGAGAAAGGGTTTAGAGAGAGAAAGATTGCGTAAGAGAATAAAAAAGGGAAGAGGTAAATTGTGTCTTCTTCTTCTTTTTCTTTGTGATCTTCTTATCTTGTTCTTCACGGTTTGTTGTTGATGAGAAATTTCATGCACGAAGACACAAACGTTAATCTAATTTCACCAAATATATGAAACTTCTTAGTTCTTAGCATACTTCGAGATTGTTGTCTCAAACTGATGGTTGCTGTACCAATTTTATTTTTTTACTTTTAATGTTTTTGGGTTTGGTTTAGGGAAGGAAATTAGATTCTATTTGAATCTCAATTTGAAATAAATATTTGAAGTATAAAGAAAAAATTGATTTTGTATTAAATTTATGGATGCTTTAAATTTACTACTTGTTTTACTAATTTAGGACAAAAAATCTTTACATAATCATGAGTAGAGAATAGTTAAACATATGTTTGACCATATTATTTAGACATATAAAAAATAATTAAATAATATATATTTTTAAAATAATTAAATTATATATTTAAATATTTGTGTTTACACAATAATTATTCAATAAAAAAATAATTAATACCGTTAAAAAATTGAAATAAGTCTCTTAAAAAAAATAAGCAAAAATCTTAAAATGATTATTAAGATCGTATAATTTTTGGAGATTTTTTTGTCTTAAACAAATACTTATCGGTCTACTTAATTGAAGTAATTTATAGAAGAGAAAAACAAAAGAGAGAAAAAAATACATATTTTTTTATTATAAAAAAAAAACAATATATTTTTTTAATCTATTGTTTTCATCTTTCTCTTTTTATTATAAAAAAATTATGTATTCTACCAAATTACTCAATTTTGTTATAATTTAATATTGAGATATAAAAAAAATTAATTTTATTAAATGTCAGAGTAAATTTACACTGAATTAAACTTTCTATATATGTTATTTTTATTTATTAAATGGTGTTTGAAAGTGCAACCCTAATAGCAATATATAAGCTTTAGCTATGTAGTAAGTTTTACCAATTACTATAACAATGTTGCAATTGTTGTTTTGTTAGCAATATTAAGATTTATGGTGGAAGAGTATATGGAATCACAATTTGAACAAGCTGTATTTGTTTCTTTTTAATGATTGTTTCAAAGTTAAATATACATACCAAAAAAATTAATAAATATTGTTATTTTATATGAAATTGTTTTTTTTAATACTTTTAGCTATTTATTATATTATTCATTTATTTTTATCTCTATAATAAATAGTTGATGATATTATTAAAAAAATAATAACCAATGTTTCATTGAAATTTGAAAATGAAGAAAATAAATATCTAACATATTTTTTCTACAAGAGCAACAACATAAATGAATAATATTTATTTATGTCATGATTTTTATTCGGTTTTGCATAAAAAAATTAAAAAAAGTAGGAAGACTAATGAAACAAAAGGTAAGAGGAGATATATTGACGAAAAAGAGAAGACATCTTCTTAATTCTTGTAATATTTCTTGTTTTTTTTTTTTTCATTTTTTTCCCATGTTAGGTTTGTCTTATTTTGTTTAATTTTTTATTTTTCTTTTAATAAACTATTCAGCATAAAAAAAATCATTTTTATTTGATTTTAAAGTTTTGAGTTGTAACTTTTTTTTCCTCATAATTTTTTTTATTAGAATTAATTATATTTAAGACGTATCCGACACTTAATATAAGTGATAATAAAAATTTAAATTCACCGTGTTATGTAGCTCTTATGGCAAGACCCAACTACATTAGATTTCATATTTACAACCTTATCTTGATTATTTCCTAAACATGGTTCATGTTGACAGCCATTATAGAGGGGTTTACTTACTGCCTTTAAATAATGGTTTTAGACCAAGAAATCTCACTAATAACTGAAGAAATGTTAGTCATGTTAGAGGCCAATTTAGTTGTTAATTTAACTGAGATATAGAAAAATAAATTGAATAATTGAATTCAAGTGATTAATGAGATGTAATTAAAGATGAATTCTTTGAAAGAATCAGAGTTCGATTTATGACTTCTTGAACAATTATTGATCAGACTTCACTTATTTCTCGATCGAACTCAAAATTACGAGAATTTCATTCTCTTGAAAACCAAATAATTAAATAAAATAAATAAATTGAATCTTGGCATATATTTCATACAAAATGTGGCACTATATAATATTTATACTTTAATTTAAACTTAAGAAAGTGATTTGATATTCAAAAGTATGGGTGGAAATAGGTCAGGCCATACCAGGCTTTGAAAGGTCTGAGTTTGACTTACGATTTATTTTTTAGACCTAAGTCTAGCCTACAGCCTATCATATGTTTTTTTTTTCGGCCTGACCTGGTTTTTTTAAAAGTCTGGTCTGGCCTAGAAGCCTATTTAAAAGCCTATTTAAAATAATTTTTAAAAAATATGAAACAAACATCCTTTAAACCCTAAAAAATAACTTTTTTGTGTCAAATAATAGATTTTTTTATTCTGAAACAAATACACTCATTATTACCTCTTAAATAAATATGGAAAGAGTACTGAGTGATTTGACTAATTGAACGACGACTACCGAATATGGAATGACTATCAAATATGGAACAAGTACTGAATATGAAATTTTCACTAAGTGATTGCCTAATTGATAGAATTTAAAATAGGAAATAATATTATTAATATAATAATAATAAATAAATAATACTAATAAATAATAAAATATAGACCGATTTGTCAGGCTTAATAGACTTTTTTATAAGCTCTGACCTATTTAAATAAATAGGTTTTAAAAACAGTATGAACCTAGCCTTTTTATTAAATAGGTCAGACCAGACCATAAATAAGTCAGGCTATAGGCCCTGACGGACGGCCTAACATATTATCATCCCTATTCAAAAGTTTATTGGATTAAATATAATAATGGTGCAACTTATAGCTGTCTATTCATGTTGTTTATGGAGATATATTTAAGGACAAACTTCTAAGTTGTGTTTGTTATGAATTTAAGGATTATAATTGCGATACATGTTGTATTTATTTGAGATTATGGTTACTATTGAAATAGCCTACAAAAATATGTGACTTAATTGCATTAAGATGGTTAATATGATATAATTTATTGTGTCTCATATTCATAAATAAGATAATCAACGTGTTAATAAAATTACTAATTTTATCTTTTATATTGGTAAGAATCATTGATAGAATATTTTTTCTCCTAATAATTTCAAATGTTTTCATTCTTTCTATCACAATTATATACAGAAATCAGACAAACGAGAATCCTCTCTCAAATTCTCAATCCCTTAAACAAAAGAAATGCATATTATCAATATTTAGAATTGCAATTTAGAACCATGGTTTCTTTGCTTGTTAATTTTTCTTTGTACATAATCAACAAACTTTGTTAACTTTTAATAAAATTATTTTAAAAAAAAAGTATTTTAAACTATTTATTATTATTATTATTATTATTATTATTATTATTATTATAATCTATATTTATTCTGTAAAATAAATAATTGAAAATATTACCGACAAAATAATAGTTAATGTTTTATTAAACCGTCAATTGAATATTTTTAGCACATTATTTTTTAAACAACGACTTATTAAAAAAAAGAATAAGAGTGCCAATTTTTGTCATGTTTTTCATTTGGTTTTGCAGTTTGGGTTTACAACTAGCTTATTATTATTTTCTAAACATGGTTCACGTTGACATATTCTTTTTGTGGGGTCTACTTACTGCCATTGAATAATGATTTTATAGGCCAATTGAAGAAATGATGCTCATGTTAGAGGCCAATTGAGTTATTAATTTAACTAACATATATAATATAATAAATAGAATTTGATATTGCTAAAAAAAATAGAATTTGAGCGAAGGTTTGACAATGACAGAATGGCACTATATATAACATTTATACATTTTGTTATGAAATATAATATTTATGTCTTTGTTTGATTTAAATGTAAACTAGTGTATTTCTTCGACAATCATTGGAGTTGTTTATAAGATTAGTATTCGTTTATGTATAAAAAAAAATATTTTATAATTACAATTTTATATCGATTAAATATTATATGGAATATAGATGTATATAGATTCGATTGTAAAAGATGTATGTATTTATATTAATGAATAAAAAAGATGATTATCAGATTCTACAATTTTTTAAACCAATTTTTAATATTACCATAAAGTATAAAATAAACAAATGTATGTTTTCTTAATGAAAATAGAAATCAATAATATATATACAGAAATCAATAGTATGAACACACTTTAGTACATATATATTGTAATACATAATTTTAAAAACTACTAAATTTTACTAATTATTTAATTATTATAATTGATTGATAATATAAAAATATTTTACAATGATAACATATATGAACTAAATTATAAATGACTTAATTACAGTTTTAATGTTCATATTTTTGCTAATTCACGTAATTGGTTCTTCTATTTTAAAATTTATTAAATTTGATTTTTTAGAATTTTTTTATTTAAAAATAGTGATGTGACATATTTAACATGGTATAATATATAATCTCATGATGTAGATTATCTAGATACATTAATTATTTATATATTATTAATTAAATTACTAAAATAAATATTTTCATAATTTCAAATTAATATTTTTAGAAAATCTTATTACAATTTCTAATATAATAATAAATCAACCTCATTCATTCATAAATCACGTTATTTAAAATATATTAAATTATTGTTATTTTAATTCCACCTCTATGTAAAAACAAATAATATTAAACCATCATAAATACTTATATTCACTCATTTAAAACGTTTCATTTATTATTTTCTCTTTATTAAATTATTTATTATTTTCTCTTTATTAAATTATTATTATTTTTCAATATTAATACAACATAAATTGATTTGGAAGGTGAGTGCGCCGTGTATGCCGTTATGACTGATAACTAACGCCATTTAGTGGGTCCCACAAGATGGTGCCAAACATTTTCTCATTCATGTTTTCGCCGACACTAACAAATGTCACCGACTCTTGCATAAACAAAATTCTTTTTTAGAGAATATTAATTTTTTTTTTCTTACCATCAAGAAAATTCTTTATTAGAATAAATGGAAGATACAATTTGGATGTCTCTAAAATAATAGATATTTTATCTTCGTTAAATTCTTGTTTATAACATTATTATTTCTAAGATGTGTATTTAATTCTTTTAAAATTTTAAAATTATTTTAAAAGTGGTGTATTTAAAATAATATATATAGGGAAAGTCAGTGGATCTTATCCCAGGTGATAAAGATAGGCTCTAACTCAATTTGACTCAATCATACATATATGTAAATGTGTGGTGGAGTGATGTGTACATGTGATCAAGGGTACTAATGGATAATATCTTTAAATATGTGATTGTGAATGTGAATGTGATTCTTCAACTAATTTTATAGAATGTATCTTTAACGAAATTTCTCACGTGAATGTGACACCTTTTTGTTCTTGTTCACCTTCTTTTCTCATGCCAAATATTTATTTGCTTTATAAAAGGCATATTCCACATTTTGTATAAAAATATGCTTGCTGGATATTTTAATTGTATTTATTTCCATGATTAAATATTTTATTAAAATTTTTAAATGGTTGAGTTAAAAAATAATTATTTGCTTGTTATCTTGAACTTTCTTCTTAATACATCTTTAGTTGTTAAGTTGTCATATTATTTTTTGACCAATATTTTTTTACTCAAAAAAATATGTCATTTTTTTCAGAGTCAATGGTGACTTTTTTAAGGGGTGTTCCTCTCTCATACTCTAAAATCATCAAAGGTATAAGAATATGCGTACGGATTAATCAATTCGAACGTATAAAATATACCTTTGATTTAACCAATTTACACAAAATTTAAGGCTTTTGAGAAGATTTGGATGTGAAAAAATAAACTTTATTTTTTAGTAACATCAATATATTGAAAGATCAAGACCTAAACTGGACCAATTTGAAAAAGAAAGAATAAGACCAAAGGAAATATCTTCTATCCATACCCCATCTGCGTGTTGAAAAAGTAGAAAGTTGCCCATCCTTCTCATTATTACTTATAGGCCCCTCTAATTGCCACATATACCATTTTATTGAATCCCACTTCCGGATCAATAAATTTCTGGATGCGTGAATTCGGTAACTTAAGTTACCGCATTATAGCTTCCAATAGGCACCAATACTTAAGTCATGTCAACCTTCTCACCATACACTTCTTCTTCTACACTTAACCTCAAATCCTTTACTTATTTTCATGTTTTTGGAGTTCAAAAACCGGCACCAATACTTAAGTCATGTCAACCTTCTCACCATACACTTCTTCTTCTACACTTAACCTCAAATCCTTTACTTATTTTCATGTTTTTGGAGTTCAAAAACCCAATTTTTCTATCCATTGACATCATCAACTCTATTTTCCTTCATTGCAAAGGCAATGTGACTTTAAAATCCTCCCTATTATCTTTTTGATTGTTAAATTTTTTGAAGTTCTGTACTTAGTGGTATCGAATTCTATGATCCAATAGCGTACTTTTTAAAAACTTACAAGTACCAAATTCACGCATCTAGTAGCATGTTTTTAAAAATTCAATCCAGTATGTGTTAAGCAATCCAAAATTGTATGTAGTTAGTTATAGTTGAGCTTGAAGTCAAATCCAAACATTCGTTGG
>NC_021162.2:1689307-1706411 GCF_000331145.2 Cicer arietinum
AACCAAAACTTGAGTTTGCAGTTGAAGAAATACTTGAGCTCGTACTTGATTTAAAATTGAAGGAACCAATTGATTTGAAACTGGATATTGCAGAGCTAATGGTGATTAAAACCATGTACACAAATCTCAACATTTGACAAGAATATCAGATTAATCAAAAATAAAACCATGTGCATTTAACCAAAGTATTATAATTAACCAAAATATTCAAAAAAGTACATCTAAATCAAAAGTAATAATGCCTAATACATAAATACTATTGTGTAACTCTGTTCATAATGCTACTTTTCCTCCTCCTACGATATAAAAATATGTTATGTGTGTGATTAATGATCTACTGCACACATTAATTTGCATGAGTTCCCTTCTTCATCTTCTCGCGCGCTTTAAGTGCAAGATCTCTAATCATCCTGCAAATCTGCATCGTGTTAGTTACATTAGACGTAGACTCCTATTGTATGAAAACCTTCATGTCTATAGGTCTTGGAGGATTTTCCTCTAGAAGCGATTGCATGAAAGGATGAGAAACCCTATAAAACCAAGTTACATATCCAACTACAGTTTCCTAACTCCTGTCCACCAATAATCAACACTACAATATGATAGTGTCTTTACTCGATCTACGTGAACGGTTGTCTCAAAATGCGTCGGTGTTAGTTGACGGCTATAGTGAGAATGATTATAGGTTTTGTTAAGAAAAGACACAATATATCATATATATATATAGTGTTTCTTTATATCTTACTACTATAGTGGACCTTGTACCCTACAAGATCAATTCATTTTATTTATTTAATTAAATCATTATTTAATTTAATTTTTACTTTCTGGTTTAACCGTTCTATCATGTAACTCTATATGCTCTCACTTAATTGACAATGATATAAAATATTAAAATAATATAAATATTAAATATTATAAACAATAGTAGCATCTAGTTATGCATCATTGCTACCCAATTAATGAGAAAATCGATGAAATAATTTTAACCTTACCGTGACCACTATTTATTGTGCAGTAACTACATCTTCATTCAAATGTCTTAATTGAACCCAAGACATAAAAAAATATCATTCTTGTTAGGTCCAATAATTTGTTTCTCAATTCCCGAGTATACGTGTAATCACTAATGTACTTAATATCTTATATTGATCCATTTTGGCATGGCCACACATATTTCACATATCACTCAATTGAGAAACCCAAGACACAACTCCTATTATGCAGGAAAGATGAATCATATCTACATCACTCACATCTCTCTACATAGTTTATTGTAGACCCAATAATTATTGTTATGATTGTCTTATTACATATAATGTTTGAAGGTCTCAAAATATACAATTCTCCAAGTAGGGATCATAGTGACTTCAAGTCGTAGGAGTATTCACTATGGTCACATGAGAACCGTTAATGACACTTGCATACCTTTTATGTAGCGTTCTCATAGAGGACCAATCTAGTACAAATATTACTCCTAATATTAATACATGTGAAGACTTGATATCTCATATTGATGACATATGAGATATGATCATCAATCTACTCACATAATAATCTTTATGCATTATTGTTGTTCCATTTAATAGTAAAATTGGATTACAGATAATTTAAAAATAGTGTCATTATGTTTAATGTGGTCTCACGATTAAGTCACACTTAATGTTCCATTAAACAAACTAACTATTTTACAGACTTTATTATGCTTTAAATAAATCCACATAACAAATTAAAATGCATCATATTAATATATAAATAATAGTAAGTGTCATGATACAAATAATAACCAAGAAAAAATTGTTGGCCTCTAGGGGTATCTTTAGAAGATATGTTTGAATATCTGGGGATGGTTTGAATATATCAAAGTTGTCTAAGTACGCACTCAAGAAAGTGATGATACTTTATCCTAGATCTACATCTAATCCAGTCAGAGTACCAACATATTTCCTCCAACAGACAAGTCTGACAGTGGTCATCATAGGGAGAAAACCAATAATTTTGGACCTTCAACCGATCCAATGTGTTCTTGCATGTCTCTACTAGAGGACAAACTCAATGTGGAACGGACATATATTCACGTGGAAGGGTCTCATCATATTCAAATTGGAGAGTCCGTAGATAAATAGTAGAAAATATTGCATAATCCATGCTTGAAACAAAAAAAAAAATTAAAAATTAATTTTAAATAATATTTCAATAAAATTATCTAATATTATAAATAATATTCCAATTGAATTAACTCTTAATAACTTAGAGGAGGCATAAGTAACTAGCTAGTTATTTCGTCTTGGACTTGCTAGCATCCCCTAACAAACTTTCCAAGAAAGTGAGAGCAGCAGCACTCCATGCATACTCTTGGATGCTACCCAAGTCTATAAAGTATTGAACGCTACATAACATTGATGTACATTGCACTTTTATTGATGAATATGGTAGTGCTCATAAGGTAGAGAAGATATTATCTAATGGCGTTAAGCCGATGATATTCCCTTACCTTGTCATTATTAGCAAACGGAACTTCAGATGAATAAAAAATTAGACTTCAAGGGTGAGAATCTGACATGCGCTCATCTGGTTCTTTCAACCTTTATTAGCGCATCATCTAAGTTGAACTTAAGATTATTACGCAGCCACTCAATCCCATCATCTTTCACTATCGATGTTTGTGCCAGCAGGTGTCTAGGGATAAGCAAGTGCATAAGACATGACACATTTTCTAGAGTCATTGTTATCTCACCAATAGGAAGATGGAAGGAGCTAGTCTCCCTGTGTCACCTCTCAGCAAATGCAGACAATACATCAATGTCTGTTAACTTGTAGCTTATGTGTCCAAGATCAGCTAACCTGAAAACTTTGATTGAATTCCAAAACCAAGTCACGGTAGAAGCTGGAACATGGAGTTGACATGTCGGTGTACCATTGTTGACAAATTTTAGAGGAACACATTCTTAAAAAATAATCAATTGTTAGTTTTTTTATGATTAAATAAATAAATAATTAATCCATAATTAAATAAATTTATAATTAAAACTTACATCTACAACTCATATACGGGCCGCCACATGGTCCTCAAAATGTGGTAGCAAAGAAATATCAACGAGACCCCCAAGTTGGTAAAAGAAGACCATATAAGGATATAAGACAAACGATCTTGTTGAAAGAGTAAAAGAAGGTAGATGAGTCATTTACTTATTGAGTAACTATCATTTTGATCTATATAAATCAAGATAGGACCTTTCTAATATGATAATACTTCATAAGTATCCCCTTTCAATGGTAGATCATTTGGGCTTTAAAATATATTGTGAACGTCTTCAACGTTCAAGATTCCTTTTCGAAACACAATTTAAAAATAATATTATAAAGATATTTCGACATGAAAAATGGTAGATCGTGAGGCTTTTAAAAAAGATTGGGAATATGATTATTTTAACAACAAACATATGGACAACTAGCAACCAAAAGAAATGATATATGGTCATTACATGTCAATACATTGATGGTGATTGGAATATGCAAAGTCGCATATTACAGTATGATACTTACATATTTTTTAAATGTTATTAATTGCATATAGTTTTTTCCATTATGTTAACATTTTAAAAATTATTTTTCATGACAGGTTTGTGTATTTAGAATGTCCACACACAGCTGGAGCTCTTTCAAAGATTTTGGTAGATTGCATGATAGATTGTAATATTGATAGAAAATTATCAACCATCACTTTGGATAATTGTAGCACTAATGACGTTATTGCCGGTATGTTGTTAAACAAACTTGATTGTTCTAATCTTATGCTTGATGGTAAATTATTTCATATAAGGTGTTGTGCCCATATTTTGAATTTAATTGTTCAAGATGGTTTGAGTGTTATTGAAAATGGAATAAAGAAGGTTAGGGATAGTGTTTCATTTTGG
The DNA here is from genome assembly GCF_000331145.2 of Cicer arietinum. Taxonomy (NCBI): domain Eukaryota; kingdom Viridiplantae; phylum Streptophyta; class Magnoliopsida; order Fabales; family Fabaceae; genus Cicer; species Cicer arietinum. Next base: position 1,693,225 of record NC_021162.2, read on the forward strand.
ACAACCAAACCCAAAAGAGACAAACTTTTAGGGGAGCAGCACGTCCATTAAAAGTTTCCATCACTAAGAAACTTATTCTTGATTGCAAAACTAGGTGGAGCTCTACTTGATTACAAAACTAGGTGGAGCTCTAGCAAATAAAATTTTTTTTATTTGTTTAAAAACACGAGAGCGTTTGTATACATGTTTGCTTATAACAAAAGAGTGCAAAATAGCATAAGAAATTTGTAATAGGTTGCAAGTCTGTAACCGTGTAACTGAGATATTTTCAGGTACACAATATCCCACAACAAATATATTCTCTCCATTGATTTGTGAAATAAAACTCTCTTTGAAGCAATGGCAAACTTGTTCAATTGAGGTTATTAGAAATATGACTTCCATAATGGTTGATAAATTTGAGAAATATTAGTCTATTATTCATGGTATTATGGATATTGCCATTGTTTTGGATCCAAGATTTAAATTCAGTTGTTACAGTACTTTTATCAAAATTTTATGAAAGTTTGTCTTCAATTGAAATTAACAATACCAGAATCGCTGTTTGTGTTTGTTCATCTTCACTATCTTTTTTTGTGTGTCTTCGATATGTGCTCCTCACTATATCGGTCGTCGTGTCACGATCGGTGCAACTCACTCTTTCGTATCACAATTTGTGTTCCTCACTCTGTCGCGTCACGATTTGTGCTCGCCTATGCGATTCCAACCTATTTTCATCTCTTCCTTATTCGTTCGTCAAAACGTTCATCTCCGAATTTCAATTCATCTCTCAATTTCGTTCATCATCAGAATTGTTTTATTACTTACTTTATTATGCCAGTGTTATCAAATCGATTAATATTTATCTCTATTTTCTTGTAACAATTGTTGAGTGAATTAGTGAACGGGTAGATGTTAGTGCTAATAGATGTTTGTTGCATATAAGGTGTTTGATAATATGTACTTGTTACAATTGTTGAGTGAATCATGAATGGATAAATGTTAGTATTGATAGATGTTTGTTGCATATAAGGTGTTTGATAATATGCACTTGTTACAATTGTTGAGTGAATCAGTGAATAGATAGATGTTAGTGAGTGGATAGATGTTAGTGCTGGTAGATGTTTGTTGCATATGAGGTGTTTGTTAATATGCACAAATCAAATTGTTCTATTTGTTTGATAATACGCTTGTCACAAGATGTTTTTTGATTATTGATCACCAAACATATTGACTCCCTCTGTCTCTGATTTATGACCGTAACTCTGATTTGTGCCTATTATCTTTGATCTGTGGTTGTAACTCCCTTTTTATTCGTGGTTGTGACTCTGATTTGTGACTTCCTTTTTATTTGTGATTTGTGACTTTAATGTATTTTTAAGTCATGTGTTTAAATTATTTGATACTTCACTTCAAGTTTATTATTATAACTCAATTTTTAGCTATATAATATTATTTGCATATTTGATTTTTATATATTATAATTTTATGTCAGCCACCCCAAACTTTTTAGTTGAGCTCCGCCACTGATGAGAAGAAGTCAAATTTAGAAAATGGTAATTGTACCAATTTTCTTAGCAATTATGATTTGTATGTCAATAATACCAATGACGTGCAATCAAAATCTGAGTTAGATATATACTTGGAAGAAAATGTATTGCCTAGGAGTGCCACATTTGATATTCTTAGATGGTGGAAAACAAATGGAATCAAGTATCTAATTTTCCAAAAAATTGCCAAGGATATTTTGGTCATTCCAATTTCTACAGTTGCTTCAAAATTTTCTTTTAGTACTGGTGGTAGGTTGTTGAGTACTCAACGGTCTAGACTTCATGAGGATACTTTGGAGGCACTTGTGTGCTCACAAAGTTGGATAAAACATAAAAAATAAGGTAATAATTGTTGCAATATAGTATTTATTAAATTAAATTTGTGTTTAGTTTAACTATTTTTCTTTTTTATGTTTTAGCAACTATTGATATCATTAGACTACTACAATATTTAGAATTAAAAGATAAACGTTTACAAACTTTTCAAGAATCTGATTCTGATGAAAAGATAAATAATTGTAATTTGATATTTAAGAGTTTTTTATTATTATTAATCGTGACTTTATAATTATAAATAACTAACATAATACACATATCAATTTTGTTTTAGATATCTGAGAATACCACCAAAGAACTTGCAACTTAATAAAATATTATTTTGGATGTTTATTGTAGTAACATGGGATCATTTGATTTGTTTTGGATGTTTTGAGTTAAAAAAATATTTTGATTTATAGTATTTTATGATTTGGATTTAAGATATTTGGAATTTTTTTAAATTTAATTACAACAATAGCAATTATTTATCGATCTATTTTTGTTAAAGCGCGCGTAATAGGTATAGGTGTGGGCACTTAAGTACCCAAAGAGTAAGGGTACATATATTAAAGTTGATACCTATGAGGGTACGTGCACGATTATGGGAACGGGTACTATATTACTCTACCCAAACTCTATCCATTGTCATCCATACTCCCAACCCCTAAACATGTGGTGATGATGGTCCCTGAAATGGTGTAGGTGGTGATAGTGGCAACAACGACAATGCAATCATCTTGTCCTGCACAAATTTAGTGTCAGCATATGCCTGAGAGCGGGTGCTTTCACCTCTAACTTGATGTCGTTTATCGATAGCTTTGGTTTGACGCTCTCTACGTACAGACTCATGTTGGATCTCCTTATAGTGTCGAAATCAATTAATATCATTATCACCTTCCATCTCTAAAATAAAAAAATCAATACTTTGTCACATTTCAACATTTTGACTATATCAAATTTCAAAAACATAAATTACTTTAAATTACAACAACATAAACTAATTATATCTCACTACAAATTCATTATAAATCAAAAATATTTTGTCAAACACTTAAACATACAACTACTACAATAACTTATTCAACTTTTTTTTAACATATTTCAACAACAACAACGAGTTGACATCACAATAACAACAACAACAACAAAATCTCTACCGCTCGCTAATATAAACTATAACAACAATATAAATTAATTATATCTTACTACAAACTCGTTACAAATACAAAACACTTTGTCAAACATTTTACATACATCAATTATAACAACTTAGAAAATATAAATTCAATTTTAACAACAACAACAAAACCAACATTCATCCCTAACTACTTATTGAAACAACAACAACAAAAACATAAACATATACACTAAAATCACAAATAAAAAAATAAACACTAAGGTGCATTCTTTAAAAATAAACCAACATTCATATTTTTATTCTTTATTTGATGTTATTAGAGATTTAAATATGAGTTTATTTAAAGATTTAGTTATGAATTTGATGAAATTTGCATTATATTGAGGATAATAATTAATTTTATGGTTTTTATTTAAAATTTTTGATGAATTTTTTGAATTTTTGCAAAAAAAAAAGGATAATATTGTTACATTATAAAACATAAAAGATCAAATTGTCACTTAAAATTAAAATAAAGGACCAAATCAAAAAGAAAAAAAAAAAAATAAAGGACTAAAACGTTAACTGAAATTAAGTTAAGGGACCACAGGTGCTAAAATAAAAATAAAAATAAAAAACTTAACTTCTTATGATTAAGAGTTGATGAATCAAAAAGTGTGATTTTAGTATAGATTTGAGTTAAGAAAATGAGATTGAGTTAGATTCGAGAGAAATGAAGGTTTATAGAGTTTTTTTATTTGAAAAATAGAGTGAATGGGACAAAATGACATTCTTCCCTATATTAAGGTGCTTATCAAATGTTTGATTCCGATAACTTAAGTTACCGGAGCATGATTAAGATAAATAATTGAACCAGTTACTACAAACTAGTTAATGGTATTTTGGGGGGTGTGGTAATTTCCTAAAAAGTATATTGCATACTTTGTTTTTTTTTTTTTTTATGTTCATATTGCATACTTAGGGTCCATTTAGTTTGGAGTATTAGGAGGGGAAGGGAGAAAAGATGATGTGATATTTTTAAATTTTTGTATTTGGTTCATTTTATAAAAAAGACAAAGTCAAAATCATTTAAAATATTTCTCCTTCCTTTGAATCAAACACAAAAGTAAAAGTAGTAAAATCCTTCCTCAATTTTCTTTTAAATTAAATGCATCTATATTTCCCTTCTCTCCCCTCCCCTCTTCTCTCTATGAGCCACATTATTGCAACTTTTAAAACAATATGGAAAAGAAAGAAAAAAAATCTTAAACTAGGGAACATCTTCATCTTTCATAATTTGTATCAATCTTGATTATTTAATTTTTCATTAATTATCACATGAAAACTAAGACCCAAACTATTTTGTTTTAATATAAATGCTTTATCAATAATTTGTTTAAGGTAATCTCTTAGATTTTTTTTTAATTTAAAAAAAGGCTAATATCTTAAAATCTTAGAGTTTAAAAAAATATTTAGGTTTATACTTCTCTTTCAGTATAACAAAATTGGTCTAGGGAGCTACCCTACATATGTTATTTTTGTGAGCTTTATTTGGATACAAATTGGGCTATAACCAAAATCATTAGGCTGTGGAACCAAAAAGCAAAAAACTAGCCCAATTCATCCTGTGTTGTTTTTGACAAAAGTGCTACTTAAAATAAAAATGAGATCGGATATACACATCTACAAAAACCATTTTTGTTTACTATATAGAAGTATATTTTCAAATAATTTGAGTTGTTCGAAAGTTCATATAATTCAGAAACATGAAATAAAATTAGTAGCGAGAGAGCAGAAACATAAAAGTTGTGTAGGTTGTTTAGACGTAACTTGAACAATTTAATTAGGAGAAAAAATAATATAATTATGATTTTTTTTTTTATTTTAAATATTGGATATTTGTGTGTTCGTCTGTTCGATTTTATCGATGAAAATATAAAACATATAAAAATTTATCAAATTATTAAAAAAAAATCTGTTATTTGATTGACTTTTTCTTTACGAAAATTGTTTGATTGATAATAAGGATAAATTATAAATAAAAGTATATAAATGAAAGAAATAGTTGGAATCAAAAGAAAAATTAGAAGAAAAAAATTACACTAAATACTTAGTATTAATTTATATAAAAGTATAGATAATTTGAATTTTTAATTATTTAATTAAATAAAGAAGATAAAATTATAAATATAATTGAGAATGAAAGACAAAATTAGAAGGAAAAAATGTACACTAAAAATTAGTATTTTCTTCTTAAAAAAAATTAGAAGAAAAAAGCTACACAAACTTGGACATATTATGTTTTTACTTTTTAATCCAATGGCTTTTTATTTTTATATGTAGTTATCCATTAAATTTCATAAAAGGTGATCCATTAATTTTTTAGAAAACTTGGATGAGTCACTAATCATCCATATTTATCAAAGAGAGCTTATATTTTTATTTTTACTTTTTTTGACAAAATTACCTTTATCCGAAAATTTAATGGAATTATCTTTATCCTAGTATACGATCCGCAATGTTTATGTATTTATATATATTTTAAAAAAATTATTTATGTTTATAATGGAATTATCTTTAAAAAAAATTTAATGGAATTATCTTTATCCTAGTATCTTTAAAAAAAAAATTGAAATGTGATATTTAGCATTATATATATTTATGTTTATAAATAGAATAAATTAGATGGAGCAGCAATATTTTTGTTGCTATACACTACCTTAATTATAAAGTAGTGCACATAAATGTTAACAATATTTCAGTAGCACATATATATGGCCACTTAAAATTGATGTGAAAATAAGTAAATACATTGTGGAAAAAAAATAGAAAAAGGGAGAAAGTGGAAAAAAGTTACGTCTAGAATTCATTTGCAAAGTATTTTAGAGATTATTCAGAAACGCGTGTTAACTCCAATTATTTAATAAATAAATTAAAAACAAATAGATATTATATATGCATATCGTAGGTTCAATCTTGTTTAGTATTATTAGAGGAATGTCATTCTCTAGAAGTGTTTTGTGACCATTACCTCAGAAAAATTTTATACAAGAAAAAAAACATTTATTTCATAGATTTAATGCTTGTGGTAACCTATTGAAATGAGTTCGAGATGAAACAATCAAAAATAAAGTTTTTTATTGTTATTACAAAGTCATATCATGATAAAAATAAATGAAAAATGACACTTGTATTGAGATATGAAAGATATGAAATATATAAAGAGTACAATATATCGTCGAAAATACAAATATTTATAATCCATAAAATGTGAGGCTCGCTCAAATTACGGAGTAGACTTTTTAAGCATAAATGTTTAGAAAATTAGTGTAGTATGCAGGATGTCTAAGTGGTGTAGAGAGGAAATTTGTTAGTCATATGACAAAAAAACAATAATTAAAGAAGGTATAAGAATGTGAATGCTATCAAATATATTTATAATGAATGTGAAAATATAGTAAATGTGAGAGGGGTCATAGATCATAAATACAATATCTTATTGTAAAGTTCAATGGTAGATAATTGGATCGAATTGTTACTTATTCAATGGTAGCCTTATAGTAGTCAAATTAATGCTTGTTAACAGTAAATTATATCCAACTTAGGTATATAAGTGAATTGCCTTTTACACATAAAATACAAATCACTCTGGATCAAGACACATAAGCAAAAAAGTGAGCCCAAGATAGCAGATATAAGCCCTTAATGCTCATATATAGAAGATAAAATGCCTCATTTTTTTTCTAAGTCATTCTTAATAGTATGCTAAACACACCCCCCCTCCCCCTAGTTTTTCGGAAGTTGATTTTTTCTAGTGCTATTTTATCTAGATGCTAATTTTCAATAGTGCAAAATTAACTAAATTACATTATCATAAGCCAACTTTGATAGTGTATTTAATACTTTGTGAACAAAAACGGAAACGAACATACAATTACCTAATAATACTGAGTTTCAAAGATAGAAAGGACTCATTTGTTTTTTATTTTATATTTTTTAATCATATTTATTGGTTAATAAAAAGGATAGAAAGTCTATGTCAAAAAAGAAGAAAATAGAAATTGCATTTTTTTTTGTTACTAAAAGAATGTATATATTTGCTTATTACAAAATTTTAAAGTCCCAATATTATTATACATAAATTTAATTTATTCAAAAGTGTATTGATAAATGTATTTCAGACACTAATGTTGTCATCTCATCTTATTTTGAAATTTGCACATATTTTATTATTTTTCTTTAACTAATTAAGGTATTTGATGGAAAAACACGTCGTATATTAAATGTAAAATAACATTGTTTGAGTACATGCATAACTCTAAAGCATTAATTCATAATTTTGTACTGATATATATCTTTATTTTTTTCTTCAACATTTCTCTATAGCTCTATAGTGCACCTCGTATAATTTCATATTTTGTAACTAGAACTATTTTATTAATTAATATTTATCTTTATTCTCATGAATAGTTTTTTAGATTGTTCCATAAATTACTTTATCTCTAAAATAACTATAAACTTTAATATTTTATATCTTAATTTATCATTTCATATTAAATAATATTAAATATACAATCTTCTATATAGAGAGTCTATTTTAAGTCTATCGTGTTTTTAAAAAAAGACAGCACTATTCTAAGGTATAAATTCAAAAAAAAAAAATTGTATTTTTATTTAGTAGTACAGATTTAGAAGATAAAAAAAATTACACATTTTTTAAAGTGTATTTCTAAAAAATATATAAGGGTGGAAAACAAAACTCTCCTATATAAATCTATTATATCAAATTTAAGTGGGCCTCATGGGCTCAACTGCTATACCATATTTTATTTGTTTTGTTACTAATAATATTAAAAAGAAAAATTATAACAATTAAAAATTGGATTAATCGGCTATACTAAGTTCACTCCAGGGTCCACATTTAATTTTTTTAATTCTAAAAGCAACATGTTAAAACAATTACCCTTAAATTTAATCATAAATTAATTTGACCCATAATTAAACTTTCTTTTGACCGAGATTTTTTTAATTAAACTAAATTTCAAGAAAAATCTTCATTTTCTTTGTCACCATTATTATATATATCAAGAATCTCCTATCATTTCATTCTCCACAACACTTTTATTCAATAGTGATTTTTTTTTTTATTTCGTCACATATATAACTCTTCAATTTCTTCTATAATTTTTCTATCTAAACTTTGTAACCATATTCCAATATTCATCATAATGAGGACCAAAAGAGACCTATGGAAATTGGTGAAAAGTATTTCTGGTGTGAGGACACGTAAAAAAAAGTCACCAAAACCATTTGAGGCTCACTACATTGATACATTAATTTCATGTGAAGCACCACATTTGTATAGCAAACAAGAAATGGGTCAAGTAAAAGATGTATCTACAAATTTCAACAAGGCTGTTGAAATACAAAAAAAGGCTGATGAAATACAAAAAGGAAAGAAAAAGAAGGACGAAATGCCGCCGCCGCCGCAACAAATAGTGAAGAAAAAACTAAGAAATAAATTTTTTTCTAATCTACAGAAGGGGTCAACGTCAAAGAAAGCGTCAAAGAAAACATCAACGTCAAGAAAAATGTCAATTCCGATGAGAGCATCAACACCGCCGCCTCGGCCGGTGTTGCTGCCGCCATCAAATCGCCGAGCCTATAGTTTATGATTGTGGGACCTACACTAAAGAGTAGTTATGTTTGGGGTATGATGGAGAAATTTTGATTTTTTTTTATTACATGAAAAAATTTAAATTTAATGTAACCATGCAACATACATTTTTATTTTTAACAAAAATTGTTGGTTGATTGAAGTATGTAATTACTAAAGTCTCATCATTTTTAATGTACTCATTTACTTTGTAATTTGATGAATGTGTTTGACGGTAAATGTGTTATAAATTATATCTTTTGTTGTATATTTGGTGCAACTATTGAATTAGAAATTATACTCAAAAAAATTATTTCATGATATATTTCTAATTAAAAAAAAAATACTGTTTGAGTATAATTTTCTTAGGTATACATGATTCTGAGTAGAATTTTAAATTATATAAATGATTTCTTATGTAGGTTTGACAAATAATTCACATATAAGTAATTAATTTGTGGGGGTATTAATTATACAAATTAATACTGCCACAGCTTAATACTCATTGTGTATTTTTGTAATCAGTGAGTATAGTTAAATATTAGTTATGACAGTTGGATCAGTTTTTAGTTTCTGTTAGGGAAGTTATTTAGCAATTTATTCAGTTGTATAAACTTTCTGTTTAGAATAGTGATACAATCAGATTATTCATACCAGCAACACGTGTCACGTTTCATAAAAAATTCATTTTTAGGTATTTTTAAATATAGTTTTGATTCCTATAACATACCATATATTTTATCCCCCACTAAATTTCTAGCTGGTCTATGTTTAATGATTTTTTTTATTGTGTATGAAAAAGAGTTTTTCGAAACAAAAATTACATTTCACAAATTTTAAATTCAAAATTTTCAAGGGAAGAGACCAATTAATTAAAATTATAAAGAGAATGTGATTTCTTAACGGTGTCACGAGTGAAATTTAGTTTTAGGATGAGATTTTAGTCCATTAAACTATACAAAATAATAATAACAATTTTTTTTTATATGCAATAAGCAAATGTTAGTAATTAGTTAGAGGAATAAGAATTGTTAGTAAGAGTATTAATTAATTATATTAATAAGACTATTTTATTAATTAATAATAGTATTAATAAGATATCATAAAATATATAGCTTATTTAATCATAAAAAATTATTTTCTAAAAAAATGTGTAAATTGACTAAAATAATAAAAAGTAATATGATTAAATAAACTATATTGATTAAAATACTCATAAAGAAAATACACACTCTGAGTCATCTTTAATTAAGGTTTATATTTGAATACACACACCTAGTGATGTTGCTTTCTTGTAAATGCTTGAGTCTTCTGAGCTGAAGAATCCACTTCAAAATACAATGTTGAGTTATAAGAGTTGATTAAAAAAAATCAATCACATCGATTTAAATAAAAACTAGTTGTGACTCGGTGTAGCAAAAGTGGCTAGTAGACAATGTGTATTAGTACGTAAAATAAGATATACTAATTAAGTATGATTTCTATTCATCAAAAATATAAAACAAACTAATAGTAAAGATCAAGTACAAAAGCACATAATGACCTGAAATTTTTTAGGATTATTAAACCGAATACTTTTATTGTCGATAGATAAATTTAATATCTCTTATATTAACTGAATAATCAAAATACAAAGAATAAAGTCTTCAGTGAACCCTCTCAGGTCAACCGCTATTCTATATTTCTTCGAATATGTTAGAATTCGATTTGAAACGCAGATTAGCGGAAGCCTTTGAGGGTCACTAAACACATTTTCTCTATTCACTTCAAATTTGGAAACATATTCATTAGAACTCTTCATATCTGTTAGCACACTAGGCTGATGAAAACTAAAGTTTGTAGTGAGTTTGTATATATAGTGATCAAGACTTGGCCTTTGGCTTCATCCATAAAACAACCGAAAAAGAAGAATAATATTTAATATTCTATATATTCTACATTGTACACACAAAAAAGATTTCATATTCTATATAGTATAGTCCTCTTTGAGTATAGTGATCAAGATTTGGCCTTTGTGTCTAATACTATTGTGAAAAATGTTCCTAATTTATTACATGTGATTCTCCATTAATTAATCATAGAACTACCAAAACATTTGTAAGAATATATAATATCAATTAGAGGTTAAGCATTCCTGTTTTCAATTAGAGGTTAAGCATGTATAGTTTTGTTTTGTTTGATTCTTGGAATTAAGTTGGTGGCCCGTTGACATTTTTGTCAAATAGGGAATATGAAAAAGATGCAATATAGATATGGATTTTGAAAAGTGTTTACTTTATTAGAATAGTGTTCTAGAAACTACACTATATCTTTTGGTTCAATTTAGAACCAATGATGCCTCATTTTATAAACAATTGTTAGATTTTATCTTAATTTTAACTGGAACTATCTTTTTTAATACACCCGGTCACATAATTGGATTTAGTTTTTTTTTTATAGAAAAATATTAATAAATTAATTGTTAGGTTAACTTTTTTTAAATTTAAACTTGAGACTTCCTTCTTATAATTTATTCGGTATCATTTAGTTCACCAATTAAGTTGTTGACCCGGGATAATTAGATTTAGTATTGTATAATATATATAATAAGTTGAGCAAAATCAACTGAATCGATTTAACTCAAACCATCTGAATGCGCCAATTTGATATGATGATAGGTTGTAGCGGGTCAAAGGTCACACGAGTCAACAAAGGTATATACAAGTTTGAGTTGTCAGGTGCATGTGAAAAAAGTAGACTCAATGTTACTTGAATTCAACTACTTCACTTATACCCTAGGTATAACAACTCATTTTTTGTAGGATGAGTATCTTCGTGTCACTTAGCCATCACACCAATTGTCTGATAAATAGGTTGTTTGATAAAAAATTACTCAAGTTTTGACAAAAATTATTATAATTCAATGTGTCTTTTTAGAAAATGAATTTATAAATAAAGCACACACAAGAAAATGAACCAACCAATAAAAAAATAAAAAACTCATCACCTGAACCAACCTCACTCGTTTGACCTGCAAACTCAAATTGATCGAAACCTTTCTTAGCCAATGCAAAAATTAATTGAAATTAGACTTATAAATTGTATGATCCATATTTAATGATTTGATAATTGAGTCTGAAACCACCTATACCCAATTGATGTTCAACCTTAATATATGAATTTTAAAAAAATACACCGCTAATAGATTATTGTACCTTTTATTCAGAAATACAACGCCATGGATTATTATACCTTTTTGATAAAAATGTTTATTTACAACATAATGCAAATAAAAGACAAGGATGTAAGCAAAGAAATAGATACCACTGTAAATACAAGACAAGAATTATTATACTTTTTTGTAATTATCGTTAATCAGATTTGACTTGTATATGTTGGATGAATTTCTTCAGTTTATAATATTCCTTATTTTTTTTTCTTAAAGTCACTTTTTAATCTATTATTCGTAAATTATAAGTCGACATTTTCAATCAAGATCCGCTGCTATCCTTCTACAATAACCAATCAAATCAAGTCATAAAGTCAAAATTCTTTTTGTTTAAAATTAAATACATATATTTTATCAAAACAAAAGTCAAAATCATATAATCTCAGATGAAGAGAAAAACAACTCGTACAAAAGATGTCATTTTCTTTTTGGTAAGATTTCATTAATATTAGTGAAGGACCATATTCACCTTGGTGGAATTTTGTTGTGATAGGCTTTTGAGACTAAAAAGTTAATTATTCGCTATCAAAAAAGTAATCAGATCTTAAATTCGGCAAATCAAACTAACAATAAAGTAAGGCCAATTATATATATGTATATATATATTACAACGAATGCTATAAATTGTCTATACCACAGACCAATATTAAAAGCCATTCAAAATTATAACATAACCGACAAAACCAGGTTTAAGTTAAAAATTCTCTAGCAGCTGAGACAATAAATAGATCGATGTAAATTTGATAAAATTAAAATAAATAAAAAACTAATCTATATACATATTTCTCAAAACTCAGTTCGACGAACCGAGCCCAATTAGATTGTATTCTCAATTGTAGAGACGAGAAGAATTCTTAACTTATACTTCAAAATATAGTCGCTAAAAATTCAAACTTCTAAGCATTGGTCCAAAATAGAATTTGTCAAGTAGTAACATTCACAGTACAGTTTAAGGTGAGCTCTTGACTATACAAGTTTGTAAAATTCATGTTTTTGGAAATTTTAAGGGACAAATGCAATATGATTGAAATTCAAGAAATGCAATAAATTTCAAACCAATGTAACTACTCGTGTTTTGCATTTCAATTTTAACAGATGTAATTGGTTGACATAAGAAAGGAAAATTGAAATGCAAAACTGAGAACAGGACAAAGCACAAGTAGCTGCATTGGTTTGAAAGACAAACTTTAGTTATCAAAGTTGAAGTAAAAATAAAAAGAATTTAAATAGTAAGAACCATAAAATAAAAACCAGGAATCAAATATTCCCTTTATACATCATTAGCAGCAAAATTTGTTAAAAGAGGCATTAGCATCATTAAAACATCATTAGAAAAGTTGGGACATGTAACTCAGCAGG
>NC_021162.2:1706771-1766368 GCF_000331145.2 Cicer arietinum
AAATAGTAGGTACATTTGCAGAACCTCCACTATGAAATGGAGATTATAAAAACATTTGTTACTCTTAAATGCTGCTTTAAAACCAAATGTTTTGGCTTAAGTAATTATCGAGCTTCCGTTAAGTATAATATAAAGTAACAGAAAAAATGGAAACTAACAAATAAATAGGTACTATAAAATAAAGTTTGCAAGAAATAAGTTTATAGTTATATAAGACAAAGTCCAAACCATCAAAAAAGGGAATACTTAACACATTTGTAGCAGACTACAGGAATATGCCAGTGTCATCAAATATTCAACTTCCTTTTAATTTCTCGGTAGGCTGCTCACTTCTTGGATTTCTTTGGCACTCTGCATAAGAGACATATAGTTAGACGACAACACAAGCAGCCAATGTTGATTCAATCACAGAAAATAGCAATTTGTTCAAATTATATCACGCTAATGCACCGCAATAGCCCCTATTTGTCAACACTTATTCTAAATAGCGTATTGAGAAACAATAGCAAATTGTTGAAATTCAGCTACACTAAAGCAATATAGCCACAATTTGACAATATTGCAATCGGCACGACACAAGCTGTAAATAAGGCATGAGCATAAACTGTAATACTCACTGGGCAGGCTGGGGAGTTGTAGCGGGTGGAGCACTAGGCGCTGATACTTTTTCACCAGGACCCTGAACATTTTCGTAGAGCGTGGAAGTGTCAATATTCATTACAACCATAAAGTAACATGCTTTTCAGTGCAGTATATTCCCACATTTAAAAACAATGAAAGTAGAAATTCATGATATCGAATGCAAGTGAATAGCTTGTTGAGACATTAGGAAACTATACTCACTTGAGCAAATCGCTCCTCACGCCTAGCAAATTTCCTTTCCCTGCTTGCCTTGTTCTTTGCACGCTTGGCCTCAAACTGGTCAGACAAAGTCTTCTCTCTTGCCTTCTCAGCCTTCGACTTGTGAATGCTCTCCATCAAGACTCTCTTGTTCTTGAAAACATTACCCTTCACCTTCATGTACATGTCATGGTACATGTGTTTGTCAATTTTCTTTGATTCCCTGTACTTTCTGAGCAATCGTCTAAGCACACGCATCCTCCTCATCCAAAGAATTTTGGTAGGAAGCCTTGCCTCCCTTGTACCCTTGCGCTTACCTAAAATTATTAAGGAAACACAATATAATTAACCACCCCAAAAGGACCACAGAGCAATTAGGTTTATGGCTATGTAATAACGATGTCCTCTGTATAGATGTAGTGTTTTAGTATTTACATTTTTATACCGTAAACGCGTAAACTATCTGCAGAATTATGACAGTATTCTTTCAATAAAATCTAAAATTTTAAAATATTGAATGTCTAAATGATGAAAAACTCCATGACCATAGTTTAGTTTGTAAACGTGTATAAGGATTTCACAATTTCTTATACATCACATCTTATTATATTTAGTACCGATTTATTTAAAGATGGGAATAAACAAAAAAACAAATACCATATCCAGAGTGGCGTCCCTTCCTCTTGGCCTCCTTCATCCTGCGAGCACGTGAACGGGAGTGAATCTTGGTTGGCTTCCTAATAATGAAACCATCCTTAACCAATTTCCGAATGTTTTGTCCTGCAAACAGAAACCCACTAGACTAAGCAGTGCTTCTATTGCAAAAGATTTTCACTCAATCAGACCAAGCATATAACAGATCAGACTAGATACAACACAATTTAAGGCTGGTTTATCAATCTTTCAATGTACTTAAGGGCAGTTAGAAACACATGGCAAAGATTATAAAATCAAGTATAACCTAGAATTCATTTAATATTTAAAAGGGAAAGGATAAATAAAATCCAGTAGTTGGAAGCTCATGTAAGTTAATTAATTTGCTCAAGCAATATCAAGCATTGACTTCAAAGGTAAAACCAACCCCTCTTGACTACACAATCAAGTACAATTTATAATTCAATAAATATTCAAAGAGAAAGGATAATTAAGAGTTAGTAAATTAACAAAAGGGGGACTGGGTAAAACCATTTTTCCAACGCTCATTGAGTGAAATGATGGATACAAGAGTTGAGAAGACAATAGAAAATAGGCTTAATTGCAGTTTTGGTCCCCCTATTATAGTTGAATCCTAAAAGTAGTCCCTCCATTTTGTTTCTCTCCAATTTTGGTCCCCAAACAGAATGTTGGTTCAAAATCTGATAAAATTTTATTGTTTTAAGCCGCACCACACCATTTATGATCATAGATTTCAGGTACAATTGTTGTACAACAAGATCCTGAGGCATGATGTGACTTAAATAAACGCAAAAGAAAATAAAACTTCATCAAGTTTTAGACCAAAATTCTGTTTGGAGACCAAAACAGGAGAGAAACAAAATGTGGGAACTACTTTTGCGATTCAGCTAAAATAGGGGACCAAAACTGCAATTAAACCTAGAAAAAAAACTATAGCAAAAAATGCTTGGTATGAAGTGCAAGCAAGCAATTCATATACATACATTAGATATTATTTTGGTTCTATCTTAAAGTGTTGTCAAATAGTGTATTGAAATACAAACAAATAGATATTAATCCACAACACAGTATTCAATTTGAAAAAGGGAATAATTGGTGAATGAATGTAAGGGTAAAAGAGTAATAGAAGCAATGAGAAAGAAAGAACTAACGAGAATTGGCCATGGAGATTTCATTGACTTCATTTGGATCAAGCCAAACCTTTCCTCTTCCGCATTTCAGGACGCTTGCTGATAGCCTCTTCTGCAGTTTTAGGGAAACCATTTTTGCGACCCTTAAACGGGACTGTTAACAGAAACCCTAATTTCACTCATTTCATCAATATATATAATCAAGGGCTGAATAGGTAAATCAATAAGGTTAAAATACTCATATTTTGTTAAAAATTCAAAGTTAAATACTCATAAATTTTGTAAATTAAAATGTGTGTATTGATATGTTGAATATGTGTCTCCAGTTCAAATTTGGATTGTGTGAGCTTTTTAGTGTTTATTGACTGACAAAATAATAATATAATAATAATAATAATAATAATAATAATAATAATAATAATATAATAAAATTAATATTTTTTATTTATTTATAGTCTTTTCTATTCATGTGAAATTGTAAGATATCTCTATTAGCTTTTTTTTGAGAAATTACTCATTTATCTCGAAATATAAATAGAAAATAAATAAAATAAAATGTATTTAATTTAAATTTTTTATTAAACTACTATTTTTTTTTACTTGTTTATGTTTATATTTTTGAGAGAGAAGATTATGAAAAAAGTGAAATTGCCCCTAAGTGCATCTTTAATAGTGCAATTTATTATGGGTAGTTTAAGTGGAGTCCACAATATCACATAATTTTAACTTAATTCATTCATTTTTTACTAAAGCAAAATATTGAACAAAGTAATTTTTGTGTGTGTGCATATTTCTATCATATCAATCTCCTCTAATAGTAAAATTTCTTAAGAAAACACCTTTTAAATTCGAAGACTCTCTAAAAACCATCAATAAAGATATTCTAAATCCCATATTTATGTTGTTATTTTTAGTGATTGCATAAAAAATTTATGAATTAAAAATTATTTAATATGTTTAGATCTGAGTTGAGAATTTTAGAGTTGACATAAAATATATGAATTTAAGATGTCACATAAATTTTTATTAATATGATATTGATCGAGAGATATATGTACATGGTGATGAACTCTTTTAAAAAGAGACTAACAAAACTATGAAAACTAGAAAACTAGAATTCAAATATAAGATACAAGAGAAAAAATTAACTATCAAAATAAAAACATTCTTTTTCATTAATTCTTTCCTAAATGTCTCTATGGAACTACACATATAGAGTTAATAATGGATAATAACTTCAAAAGTTTAATGGCTAATTGCAAGTAACAATAGTTAAAATAAAAGTTTAACTAATACAAATTCTATAAATAAATTATATATCTAAATTATCTATTTAAGTCTAATAACGTACTATATCAAATGGCATATATTCATTCGACATATTCATTTAACATATTACATAGTCAAATAAATGAAGAAAAAAAAACTAATAAATAAACTCTTTTAAATAGTGGATTAAAATTTCATAGATATATTTAAAAATTTGTAAACTTTAGAGATTATTTTCATCAATAGTGATAATTTGGAGTACCAATTTCTCTAATCACGTTATTGATATATTTTATGGTAACAATCATTCCATTGATTTTCTTTTTTACTCAATTCCCTCTATTGATATGAATGTGATTTCATTTTTCTTTTTAATTATAAATGGATTTTTCAAAGAAAACCACTTTGCCTAACCCCATACTTCTATAAAACTTTCAGAAGTGTATTTTTGAGCGGAACAACAACTATAATTTTGTTCAAAATTATACATTTGATCGACAAATTTTTTTTTTTTGTGTGGAAAGTGTAGGTTTAAAGTAATTTATGAATGGGAAAAAATTATTAGAAAAAATAATAGAAAAAAGTAGCTTTCTTTTCCATTCAATCTTTATTGGGCCTAAGCCATATAGTTATAGAAGATAACTATAGGAAAATTTTACCCCATACCCCTTAATAATACCTATACCCCCAAATGAAATGACTTTTTTGTCCTCATATAAATAATAAAGCCTCCAAAAAATTACCATTTCACATTACAACATTTCCGGAACTTGAGAGAGTGAGTTTTTTTCAAAACTTCCGGAGAACTTGAATTCAAGTTTTCCGGTACAGAAGATGTACTCTGAAATACTTGTTATGAAGTTCTCCAGTACAAAAGCTACTAGTGAAAAACTTTTTTGAAGTTCTCCGGTATAGAAGACTCTATCGGGAAACATTTTTTTTGAAGTTATCCGGTATAGAGTAGTGTTCCAGAAAACTTGATGGTCAACATTTCTGGTAATTACCGGAGAACTTGAACATCAAGTTTTCCGGAAATTTTAAATAATTTTTTTTAATTAATTATAATTATATAATTGTGATTTATTTATTTTAATTGTTTAATTTTTCAGTGGGTGCACGAGGAAGAGACGACAAAATCATACGAATTACATGTGACACTGATACTTATACATCGTCCGCGATGAATCCCCTAGAAAGGATTCGACCGACAGCTTCAAGGAGAAGAAGACTGGTGATCATCGAAGACGACGATGAGGGACATCATGATCATGTGACTATGTATCAGCAGGAGGAGCCTTTTATATTTCATGAGGAAGATGTGGTACATGAGCATGTGGATGTACATGAGCAAGAGGAGGTTGCACCTGCTCATGAGAGAGAGCATATGGAGGAGGGGCATGCTGGAGCTAAGGGACCTGGTGAGCTCACACGGTATCCTGGAGGACCTTATGATGATTGTCTGTCCTTACACGATACTGTTATCATGTTTCAGTTAGACTATGATTTGGTGAGGTATATTTAATTAATTATTACTTGTAATGCATTAAAAATATTTAAATTAATTATTATTTTTTGTTTATATTTAATTTTAATGTCATATATTTTCTTTGTATACAGTAGCGACCATTGCTGAAAATTGTTGCGCATGGAAAGAAAATGCAACAATTTACTCCGCTAGTACTTCCGCGACCCATAGAGAACTAGATGAATTTGTCAAGTTTGAACCCGTTACAACGGGATAGTTTGAAGATGATCGACAACAACCTGATATCTGCATTTGTTGAAAGATGGCATTCTGAGACATTGTCATTTCACAGGCCATTTGGTGAAATGACAATTACGTTGCATGATGTTGCTAATCTTTTGGGATTGCCTATTAGGGGTGAGTTATACAGTCCACCCGATGTAGATAGAGTAACGACATGTAATCTTGTCGTCACTCTATTATGAGTGACCACGACAGAGATCTGGGAGGAGACCATGAAGACTAGAGGTGCGCACTATAGACTAGATTGGTTGAAGGAGGTCTTCAAAAGGCAGTGTGCAACAGAGAGATTTGACTGTGCTGCTAGGACATATCTGTTGAATTTAGTAAGGAGTACTATTTTCGCGGATAAGAGTCATACTCTAGTTGATGCGAAGTATCTTCCTTTATTCGGATATTTATTTGTATTAATTATTAGTATTAATTGTTTATTTAATATATTTATGTTAGTATTAGTTATTAATTGGTTATAAATTATTTATTAGTATTAATTATGTTATTAATATAGTTATTAGTATTAATTATTTATTTATCATTAATATAGTTATTTTTATTTGCAACAGTGTTGGATTTACGAATATTTTCCAAATATTTGTAATAGAGGTGACCAAGGTGCTGACGTGCAATGTTTTGCCCGAATGAATAGATGGTGCTACAAACAAGGCAAACATAAGGTCCATGAATACAAACGTATTATTGATGCATTGACACCTGCGAATGTTATATGGAGACCATGGGAGAATCATAGGGGTGTAATTCCTTTTGATGATATCATGCTTTATACTGGTCACCTCCGATTATGCAGCACTGTAGTGAAATATCTGCCAGAGAGGTGTTTGAGACAATTTGGATATATCCAATATATTCTTTCACTGCCACTTCCAGATCCTTCTAGATTATTTGATGTAGATGTGGAAAGGTTGGGATATGTGACGCCAGTGACAGAGCTATTTCACAAGTTTCGTCCAACTACATATCCATCTGAGTGTGAAAATGGATATTTGGAGTGGTTCTATCAGGTGTCTCATCCACTGCTTGTGCGATCAAATGGTGTACCTCAGGTCCCACATTATAGTGTACCGCCCACCAGTGCAGATGCTTCTAGTTCACAGCCGGCACCTATCCTACAGCAGATCAGTGATCTTATACAGCAGGGGTTGAATCAACATGAAGCTAGTCCGGATGATGAGTTGTATCTTCATTTTTATAAAGCATTGTATTTATCACGTAGTCGCACTAGTGAGTAGTAACACTTTTATGAATTGTTGTTATGTCGGTTAGTTATGAACACTTTTATGAATTATTGTTATGTCGGTTAGTTGTTATGAACACTTTTATGTATTGCGGTTAGTTGTTATGAATTATTGTTATTTTAAATTGTTCTTATATGAATTATCGTTATTAATTATTGTTATTAATTATCGTTATAAAATAAATTACAAGATAAAATTGAAAGACAAAAAACTAAAATTAGTTAGTACCGGAAAACTTGGGCATGAAGTTTTCCAGAACACAGTTCTGTACTGGAAAAATTGTGTTTGAAGATTTCTGGTACACGGTTCTGTACCGGAGAACTTGGCAATTAAGTTTTCTGGTACACAATTTTCCCCTTATGTACCGGAAAATTGATTTTTAAGTTTTTTGGAATTTACGTTCTGTACCGGAAAACTTAAGAAAAGATTTTCAGAAGTATGTTGTGTACCGGAAATCTTGTTTACTGCTTCGAAAATGAAAAAATGGTGAAATTTTTTTTTTTTAACTTTTTATTGTGTGAAATATTTTGAAATTATTTTGGGGGTACAGGGCAAATTTAGGGGGTACAGGGTAAATTTTTCAAAGTGTAGTGCTAATGAGTCCGTTGAAAAGTAATACTATTTTGGTACATTTGTAATATTTTATTTTTATACGTTAAACAAATTTACTCAACTTAGTAATCAGATTCTAACATGGTGAAATATTTGTATTTCAATTATGATTTCCATTTTAGTTTTGAGTTTTTAATTTTTAGTCAAATTTTAATTTTTGTTTTATTTAAATTGAATCATTTTCTTTATTATATTTTATTATGAATTTATTAAATATAAAATAAAATAATATATTAAATTTTAATTATTTAAAAATAATTAAAATATTATAATTTATATAATTATAATAATTTTAGTAATAGTAGTTAAAATTTATAGTTATAGAAGATAAATATTGTAGAGTGATTTTGGACTGAGTACAACACCAATAAATTCAAATGATGATTTTCTTTTTCATCTATTAAAATTTAATTTTTTTAATAATATACCAGAATACTATACTAGAATCTAGTAGTAAGTGGTTGAGTGCAGTGTCTGACTATTGTAACTCATGGTGTGTATCGACATCAATTTTTACTCATAGAAAATAATAATGTGCCAGTTAGAATAATATATTTATTTGCTAAATTAAAACTTAAGGGAATATTTGATTAGCAATACAAGCTAGAAACACATAAGATAAAGGTGAAAAATCATAAAGTTTAAGGGCTCTACAAATAGTTGCACGATGCTAAATTAGAAGGTAAAACTATTGTTAGCAATTAAATAGATGTCATACAAATTAATTCTTTTTAGTTTTAACAACTTTAAATTTATGTCTGATCAATATATTTTATTAATTTAAATGAATAAATAATTTTTATTAAAAAATATTAACAATAAATAACTATCACAAGTAAGATGAGTCTTTAGCATTGCATTGTACATGTTGAGATTTGACTCTATGAACAAAAGAGTAAATATTACTCTATTCATTTTAAATTTTCTTTTTCAAAATTAATGTCATTTTTTTAATGTTAAAGTAATTTAATTTAATTTTTTTCAATTCTACTCTTTAATTATTATATGTACCATAATTCCAAAACAACTATTTTACTTTACATTTTATGATAGTAGAAAACTAACTAATAATTATTTTAAAAAAATAGTAAAATTATAGTTATCTTTCACATTCATTTAAAAAAGAAGAGAAACCTATTATTATATAGTCAAAGCATGCCAAGTGGCAATAGTCCCTATAGTAACATAGAACATGATAATAACTAGATATATGAGACATGTTAATTATTCATCATTCATCCTAATTAAGTCTATTAAAATATACAATACACCATCAAACTATATTCTCTTTCATTTCAACTATTGAAGGGAAATCCTCTTTATTGCCATCATCATCACCATATTCTTGCTGCTCATTACTATTAGCTTCTACTTTATTCTTAGCATTCTTGTATATGAGGTACAAGATCATTTGAGAAATTCCAAATAGAAATCCTAACACATTTGGAAGCTGATAATGCCAAAAAAAACAAAAATTAATTAGTTTAATTGCTTTCAAGCATGAATAGTAAAATACACTTTCTCAAAATGAAATATAAACAAAAATATATTTGAAAAATTGAAACATCTGATCTAAAGTTTAGATCAGATACATCAATTTTTAAATATATATTTTTCATATTTTATTTAATAAATTATTAGAACGATGAGTAATTAAAATAGATTAGATTTATATTTTATATTCTTACCATGATGTAGTTATCCTTGTCAAAGAGTCCATAGAAAAACCACATGGTGGCACATAGAGTAAGAAACAATGATAAGAAAAATGGCATGTACTCTACACTTCTTGTTTTTATGACCTTCCTCTGCAATTAATGTACAAATTTTAAATCTCCTTTCATTCATTCACATACACATAAAAATATTGCACATTGTATACAAAAAAAAGTTGGATTAATCACAATGATTAATTTGCCATTGCATCACAATTAGAAAAAGTTGAATTAGTCACAATGATCAATTTATTGCATCCTAAATTGAAAAAGTTGGAATACTATCAGAAATTTAAAGACAAAAAATATGAAATTGGTCTTCAATTTCATTGCAAAGTGTTAAAAGACATTAAAATTAGTGCCATTTTATTTCATGTCATTTAGAAAAAATTGGAAAACCCAAAGAAAAACATGAAATTCGTCTCCGATTTTTTTTTTTAAATAAGAAAAACCTAAAAACTAGCGACAATTTTATTTTTCAATGTCTAATTTTTATCGATTAATCAACTTTTTCTTAATGCATGTCAAAGTTATATTACTCTAAAATGAAATATAACTAAAAATAGTATATAAAAAATTAATATATTTGATTAAAAATTAAGAACAAAAACATTAACTTTTTGTATACCATTTATATTTATATTTAATTTGGAATGAAGTATAAAATAAATTGTAAAAAGAGAAAGTACCATTATGCTTAAGGGAGCAGCAAAGACTGCAATGTTAAAAATGGCACAAATCAATCCAACAGCATGAACACGATAGTAACTCTTCACAATAAAGTTGGTAATTATCAAGGTCAAACCAAGACCTCCAAGATCAGCCACAAGTATCAAAGCTAAAGTTGATATCTACAATTCATCAAAACATTTATATCCAAATGTTAATATTCAATATTCATAAAGCATATAGAAGTTGGATCTCTATATGTTCTATTAGCAATAGGTAGTTTATTAGAAAAAATATAGAACAATAATTAAAGCATATATGATGTGAGAAAATAGTTCAATTTAGTTATGATTTTACCTTGAGCTTCCTTGGAGCATATATGATGTAAATTATTAAGTATAAAACTTCTATAACACATCCAATACAATTGATTGTGATAATCAAAATGGCATTGGTCTTTAGAAGACCATAATATAGCAATAACATTGCACTTAGAAGTGCAACCACATATGGGATTGATTGAAATCCTTCAGATGTTTTTTTCTTGCAAATTGAATAGAAGGTTGGCCTGCAAAAAAGATAGAGTACCAAATAAGAAATTTCTAGCATTCCAAGGAATAAATTGATTTTCATAATTTCATAATTTCATAATTTCAAAATTATATAATAGTCTGTAATGAAATATAAATAAAAATATATTTAAAAATTTGATGTATCTGATTTTAATTTTTAATCAGATACTATTTTTGTTTATATTTTATTTTAAAATAATATTTTTTAATTTATTTGAAATAGAACTTACAAGGGAGCTAAGAACACCAAGAATGACACAATGTTTCCTATACACACAAAAACAAAACAAAGCATTAGAACCAATATTCAAGTAATAGACCCAAAATTGAAAGCTACTATTACATACCAGCATTTAAATAATAGAAATTTTAAAATTTTATATGATTATTTAAAAAAAAGTTAATAAATTAGTAGGGAATGATAAAATTGTAAACAATGTTACACAAAAACTTTATATCTTTTTATATATAAGTATAAATATTTTAAAATCCGGTTATTTAATTGCATAAAGATGAATAATGTAATTAAAATAATTAAAATAAAAGAAAAAATGAAAGAAATAGCTATACTAAAATTCCTTTATATATATATATATATATATATATATATATATATATATATATTTAGTATATTAAATTCATAGTGAAGGAAACCTTAATGAGATTGTATGGAAAAAGTCACAAAATAAAGAAGACTAACCAATTTGGAATTAAAAATAGAAAAAAGAGTAACTAATTAAAAACTAAAACATCCAAAACATTTCAATGACATGAAAGTTGAAAATGCATGGTGTATGAAAAGGATAGAATGAGAGTAGATTTTTTTAAATAAAAAAAAAAACCAATTTAATTTAATACCTAGGAGACCAAAGATCAAAACCATCTCATGATCAGAAAAGGTAAACATTTTAGACATAATGAGGTGTTTGGTTGCAAAGTCTTGGAGGAAGCTTTAATTTTCCTTATGTGTGGTATGAGTATTGAACAATATGTGCTTCAACCAATTGTGGTAGCTTCCATATATATAGTGGATAATATTTCTAGGACTATCTATTAGGACCACCAATTGCATACCATTTTTTTTCTATCATATAACTTCCTCTTTTTAGAGCACTAATATATTATCATCCATAAAGCTAACCAAACCAAACTTCAAAAATCATCGACTTGGTAACTTCTAACATTTCTTCGTACAAAATGTGCCTAGCTTTTTCTCTTGTCAAACATGTAAAATTCCTATTTATTAATTTCAAGAGCTATGATGGCATTCCCTCTTTCATGTGATAACAGTTGCATTTGAAAAAGAAAAAAAAATGGTCCTAAAAAAGTGTCCCTTTTAGTTTTCAAGATAATTTTAATTATTTTTTAATTGTATTATTTAATTAATATTATATACATTGTTCTTAAGTTATTATATTCTTCATTTTACATTTATGATAATAAAATGCATCAATAATTAATAATGATTATCTTAGGTTTGACGAAACCAAATACTTTATATTATAGAATTAAAAAAATAAATAAATAAACATTTTTTATTTATTTATATAAAGATGTTTATAACATTTCGTTATTAATAAAATCTTAAATACACGTTAGGATATCAATGAAAATATGAAATTTAATTAAAAATGAAGTTACCCTAACAAGCTATTTCATTTGCTTTAAAAATAAAATTAACTTTAAACATTGAAAAAAGTTAGTTTTAGAATATAACTAATGTAAATATATATGACAAAGTTACAATTTTATTAACATATATTTGATATGTCTAAAATATTTGATATCTAAAGAGGGGAAAATGAACATAATCTTATCATAAGGTAAAGGACAAGAAAATAATGATGCAATGGACCGCATCCACTTTGTACAGGACGGTGGATTGGAAGCATGTGTTCATGCATGGCAGGAGAAATAATGTACTTTATATGCTTTTTAAAATTTCTTCTAGTTTGAAGTTTTATTTGCTCCTATGCATACAAATCAAAATATCTCATCCAAAATTTGTAGTTTTGTCATAAATTAATTTAATTGCAAATTCAAAAAGACACATGTTGGATCATCAGGGGAGTTGAGAGATCTCGTTAAGAACAAGAATATTAATCAGTTAGACACTGCATCTTCGTCCAATATTTTAATTATTATATAGTTATATATTCCTCAACATTTATTTTTCTAATCAATGTAAAATTTCTAATATTTTGACATTAACAAACTTAAAGAGAAAAATAACTATAAAACAAGTAATTAACACTATTAAAAATGTCGAATTAATATATAAATTATGGTTTAACTCTTTTAAAGTGAGCAACTCACTCACTTTATATGATAAAGTGATTAATATCAATCATTGATAAAATGAATAGTTGATATTATGTGTTCATGTATGATCAACCATGATTAATGGTTATAATATATACCATTATTCACCTACTTTACTAATTTATCACTTTAGAAGAATCAAATTTATAAATTATATAAATGAAATATAAAATTAATACTTTGCGAAAGAACAACAGACTAAATTTTTTTTATTTTCGTTTTGTTTTTTTATTTTTGTATGCAATTCAATTTTTTATATGAAAAGATTAATACGTTATATTAACTTTCAGCATTTGAATTCTAGACTTTCTGATTAGTACTTTTTCAACGTCATTCAACTCACAACTATTTGCCTGATAGCAAAGTCGATTCAACAAATTTAGAAGTTTAAAATGACCTTTAAAAATAAGATTTTAAATTGTAAAAAAAGCATAAAAATTATAGCATATTCTAAACTTGAATTATAGATAAAAGACTCGAAATCTTACACCTTACCTATTGAGCTAACATATAACTACAATTAAATTTGTAACATAATTAATAATATCATAAATTATTTAATTTAAAGATTTTTTTTTTTTAATTCTAAATATTTTTTTAGACCTTGTTTTAGTGACTTGACCTTGAACCGGATCTAATTGATAAGTCAATAACTCAGTTTGTTTAATAATGTAAGCAAAATAATACTTAGAGATATACAAAAAGAACTTTTAGAACCGTGCTTGCTTAAAAGTTTATAGCACTTTATATTTTGAAAGGTTTTTCTTTTTATCTTCCGTGAGTGATTACATATTGAAATGTAAATCTACTTTCATTATAATTTCTTTTTTTTTTTTTTTAGTGAGTGGGATGCCAGACCAAGAGGAGAATTTCACAATGGGAAGAAATAGGGAAGATGGCCCTATATAGTGATCATAAGGTTATTTGTTATACAAATTTATTTGGCATTTTCAACTTTTCAAACACATGTCCAACAAATAATTTGGATCTCTTAAAAAAAAATATATTGGAAA
Source organism: Cicer arietinum (assembly GCF_000331145.2). Lineage (NCBI taxonomy): Eukaryota > Viridiplantae > Streptophyta > Magnoliopsida > Fabales > Fabaceae > Cicer > Cicer arietinum. Next base: position 1,720,607 of record NC_021162.2, read on the forward strand.
AACTACCATTTTAGTCCTTAAAAGTGTAGTGTAGACACAATCACTTAAAAATCTTAAGTCCTTAATTCAATTAAAAATCTAAATTAATCATCGAATTGTTAAAATAGTCCCTCAAATATAGAGTTTATTATCATAATAGTCTCTGAAAAATATATCTTACTTTAAAATAGTCTCTAACCATTATAATGTCAATGACTAAACTGACTGACTAAATTATAAGCTATTATACTTTTTTTACGTATTATTTTTGTTTTTTTTTCTTACTTAGTACTTATTACATAAAATTATCTAGATTTTTAGTTTTATTTACATACAAGATTTTTATAATATCAAATTTTACAATTTTTTTACAAAAAATTAAATTTTTAATGATATGCAGATGTTATTTGACTACATTACAATTTATTATTATTAACGGTCAATTTAATCTGATTTATTTAATTGTATAGATTTATACAAAATAAATTAAATATAAAAATATTATTTATATTTAATATTTTACTCATTCTAAATAAGAGTTAATTCACGAAGAAACTATTAAAAAGATGTATTTAATGTTTCAAAAATCTAAAAGTTATTTTTTTTAGCAAATTTTTTTTAATTTTTTTGGGTATGTTTCCTTAACATTATTTTTACAAGCATAATACATTGATTGAATAATACGTGCAAACTAGCAGGCAAATTAACCGATATGTACACGTGGCAGTCTGAGAGTGGCTACGAGTCTTAAAAAACAATGTGAGTTGAATATATTATCCAATGAAAAGAACTGTTCCTACTTTAGTTTGTCCATTAAACGTGGAAGAATATGAGAGAATCATATGAGAAATGATGAATCTAGGATGAAAACAAGTATTGAACAATTAAATGATAAAACATGACGTGACATACCATGCATGCATCATGCATGAGTCAAGATGTGACTAATCTTGCTGCCAAAAACTAACATGCCAACACCACTCATTTCTGTGTACGTGTCTTCACATCAGACACTTCGTAAATACAAATGGTCGGAATTAATTTTTGATGATTGAGCCAATTTTAGATTATATGAGAAGTATTTTATTCATCAATATCAATTAAGTCACAATTTTATTCATAAAATGTAGATAATAAAGAACTATTATAGATATATGATATTAATTTTAAAATTTTGTTAAAATAATAAATCTTGATTTTTTACTTTACATTTTATTCATTTCAAAAAATCCAATTTTGTATTTAATATTATTTGCTAGCGATGTTTAAAATTTTATTAAGTTTACAGCAATGATCTAATCAATTATAATTTAATAAATAAAAAAATAAAAATTATATATAAATTAAGTTTGAGATATTAGCATTTTTTATTTTTTTACAATGACACTCATTGGATCACTCACCGGTCGTCTCAATTTTAGAGACATCTTTTTATATCAATGAATGTTTTAAGTTGTTTTTAAACTTTCAATCGATTTTTAAGTATTTATTCACTTAATACCATATATTACATTTATCTCACAATTTTGCAAAATAAATTTGTAATAAAATAAATGTTATGAAACTAATACATCAGTTTTTATTGATTATATTATAACTTAAATGCATTTTATAAAAAAGACTAAAAATAATACTAATGTACACCAATTTTAAATTATTATATTTTATTTTAATTTATAATAATCATAAATAGAATTTTACTTAATTAATAAAAATAATTTGATAAAATTATTACTTTTTATCATTTTTGTGTGCAATATAGCTAAATACAATGTTCATAACAAAAAATAAGAAAATATATAGTTATCATAAACTTTAAGTTAAATACGTTTTTTTTTCATTGGATTTGATTTTTTTTCCTTCTTCTTTCTCTTTCATTTAAAGAGAGAAATAATCACAACAAAATTTTGATAAACTTTAAAGAAATAGATCATATATGTTATCAAAGTGTAAATTAATATTATATTTATATTTAATAACCACATTTGATTTTATTATTTCTTCGTAACTTTCATACTAAAATAATTATAAAAAATCAACGGTTAATTTTTGGTGTCAGATCTTTATATCAATATGAATAAAAAAGAAGATAATTCAAATTTTATTTATTTATATATTGTTATGAAAAAGTAAGATATTTTTTCACTCAAGCTAATGAGTCATGATGGATGATAGGCACACTTATCAAGAATGAAAAAACAAAAACAAGAAAAAGGTAAATATCCGTTAGTAAGTTAATGGAGTGGTGGTACCTTTACGGCGTTAAGATTTGCTTGTGTTGTTTTTAGCACAATAAGGACACGTGTACGTCCACGATAACATTTTCCTTATCTTCAATCACTTCACGTATGTAATTCTACTATCTTCCTAGTTCCTACAACACCCACCCTTTTCTTCCTTCTTTTTCTAGAGATAAAAAAAATTATTTTGATTTTAATATTTATAAAATAAAAATATAATTTTTAATTATTATAAAATGATCAAGTATGTGATTTTAGTCTTCGTTGTAAAGTTAACATCTAATTTTAAATAAAAAATTTTATGCATATTTATGATAATAAAAAATTATTGTAAAACTTTTATGCATATTTATGATAAAAAAAATTAAATTTGTGTGAAAAATCTTTTTATAATATTTTAAATATGATTGTAAAAAATTATTTAAAAATTAAACATATGTTATTTCAGAAGAGACTAAAAGTAATATCTAAATAATTTTGTAGGGACTAAAACGTGTATTTTTAGTTTACATGGATTAAAATTAAAAGGTCATAATTTTATAGGGACTAAAAATATATTTAACTATAAGAAAAAAAATCAATAATGAACATCTATATCTATCATGGTAGAAAATGGCATACATAGAAACACTAAGAATATAATCAAGGTGAATTTGATTCCCGTTGTAGACTAATATTTTAAAACATAGAAAATTTTAATAACATTTGACTATATTCTTTAAAAGTAATTTTACGATCTTTTTTGCTTTTGGTATTCGTAAGTTTTTTGTTTGGTTAACATTCTTGTAAATATGATTTCATTTTAAAATAGTTATTTTATCCGATTTCTGTTAAAAAAATTGTACCGTTATTAAAACATAACCGTTTTTAACACACAAAAACCCAAATATAATTAAATTATAATTTTTTAATCTAAAATTAATCCCAAATGTTTCAACCTTCTTCCCTAAAAAAACCTAAATCGTGCAAAAAATGGCATTCATTGAAAAACTAAGAATATAATCAAGGTGAGTTCGCCCGGTAGACTAATATTTTAAAATATCGGAAATTTTAATAACATTTGACTATATTCTTTAAAAGTAATAGTTTATGATATTTTTTGCTTTTATAGTTTAGAATAACGATCTAATTGATATTGATTCAATACAAAATACATATTTGTTTTTATTGAATCAATATCATTTAAGTTACTATCCTAGTCATTGAAATAAATCATTAACATTTACTTCAAAGGGACAACGTTTGTGGCTGTAGGAAATTTCAACATTTTTCAAGTACTAACCTATGGTGGGTCATGGTTCATATTAGAATTTGCCTATAACAAAATATCAAGAATATAAGTAGAACTTTTAAAATCGGATGAAACATTATGCGAACATTTTTACAACATATAGATTTCTCTCAAATATTTCACAACCCCTAGTACGCACACACTCTCCAAAACAAATATCTGAACTACATCTTACAACAATCTAAGACATGGATATAAGAGAAAAGAAGAAAGTCATATACTACTTACTAGATTAAAGTGTTTTTGTTTAATGCAACTTGTAACGAAGGACTAGAACCAATATATATATAAACTTGGTCTTCCTTTTCCTTTAACATGTGGGACTTGTTTAAAGATGTTACAATTCCGACCAACTCCATCAATCTTCAAATTGATTAAAATTGATCTTCTTAATTGTTTACATAGAGAATCATAGTTCAAAACAATTATCATACTTCACCATAAATAATATACTATACTTGAAGTTAAACCACTTCAAGAATTTTCACATTGCTTAAATTGACAACCATCATAGTTAAAAAAAAAAAAAACTATTATATTCCACCATATAGAGCATACTTTGAAGTGGAAAAAATAGTAACAAGAAATGGTTTTGAATTAATTATGACCTTTTTTAAATTTAATCTCACACTTAAAATACATTTCTCAAGTATGAACTTGGAAAATCTATATTTTGTTAGAGAACATTATCTGGTTGAGGACGTTTTGAAATACACTAGTAATAAAGAATATCATTTAACAAATGTATTCAAAAGTGACTCTAGTTGACTTGTGTATAGGGACATTAAGGAGTAGAGTTAGAGAGATCACACGCTAAAAGCATATCTCGTTCATGCAATTTGGATTAGTCTAATCCTCATAAATTTTGAGATTTTCACTATAGTGCTTAGACAACGTTCTATTCTTAACATTTTCACTTTAAATCAATATTGATTTTACAATATGTATTCTCTTAGCCTTAATATCCTTAAACTCTATATTTTCTTAACCACATATATGTAGAGCTAGAGTGTGTTGAAGCTGAAAAGATTATGATACTTACACTTTGAAAGTGGCTTATAGTTTAATGTAGTATCTTAGTCTTAAAGATTTGAAGTCCCTTTTATTTATAGATTAAGGAAGTCTTGTTTATAATGTGGAGAATGAATATGATCCTTGGCCATATGTAGAGCTGTCAATTTGACAAGCCCCCTAATTATTGACCCCAGCCCACATTTTGAAGGGGCCAAAAAAATTAATAATTTAAAAGGCCCCCAAAAACAAGGCCCCCTAAACTAAAAGCTCCCTAAAAATTTGTGGGCTTAGGAGGCCCATAGGCCCACCTTTTTAAAAAAAGAATCGATTTTCTTTTTTGAGAAATAAAGTTTTTCAATTTTTTCGCCAATAATTTTTTTTTATTTTTTTCTATAAAGTTTTCCGATTTTTTTTCGATAAAAAATGTTCGATTTTTTTTCGATAAATTTTCCGATAAAAAATTTATGACTTTTTTCGATAAAAAATTTCTGATTTTTTTTCGATAAAAAATTTCCGTTTTTTTTCGATAAAAAATGTCCGATTTTTTGTTTCGATAAAAAATGTCCGATTTTTTTCGATAAAAAATGTCCGATTTTTTTCGATAAAAAATGTCCGACTTTTTTTGGATAAAAAGTGTTCGATTTTTTTTCGATAAAAAATTTCCCATTTTTTTTCGATAAAAAATTTCCCATTTTTTTTCGATAAAAAGTTTCTGATTTTTTTTTTTCGATAAAAAATTTTCATTTTTTTTTTAATAATTTTTTTTTCAAGAAAAAAATCTTAAAATTAACAAAATATTGGTGGCCTATAGACCCCTTAGGCCCCATGAAATAATGGGCCGAAATTAAGGGGCCCTTAAAAGGTTATTTTGATAGGGGCCTAATAATAAAATAAAAAAAGTAAAGGGGCCTTGTAGTTGGGGGCTTTTTTGACGGCTCTAGCCACATGTCGTAAATGTCCAAGTTAACTTTATGATATTTTCTTAAGCTTTAAAGTAATATCATCTTCTAAACTTGAGTTCATAATATTCTTTATTGGCCATTGAATATGACTGTCAGACACGTAGTCTAAGGCCAAGTTATATTTATGATCTTCCTTTAAGTTTTACTGTAAATTCCTCTTGTATAGTAAGAGTTTAGAAGATTTTCTTTTTTCGAACCTTCTATATTTTGTAAATGTTTAAGAGATGTTTTTCTTCTATTTAGGAAAATGGGGTTGTTGGTAGTTGGCAAACATGTACTTCTCTTGTCATTATAGTTGTAAGTACCATTTTTTCTTTTTGTGGGAGACATTCAATTACTACTTGTTTCTTTTTGTATAGATTGTTGTAAAAGTCTTTTGCTCTAGTTTTTCATTCGTCTCTTTTGGGGAGACTTTCTTGAAGTTGTATATTTACTTTTTTATCTTCCTCTTCATGTCTCTTGTATAGATTGTTATGATTAACTTTGCACTAAATTTTTCATTCAAGACTTTGTCTTGTTGATTCTTATTAGTGTAGGTGTAGTGTTATCTTCCTCTTCATTAATATCTAATTCAAGACTCCACTTAAACAACAAACAAACTAAAAAATAAAGACTGTGACCACCTGCGAGTGTGTTGATTCACCAAAGATTGAAATAAAAAACAAATCCCTTTAACTTTTCTTTGATCCATGACCAAGATAGAAACTTAACATACTTCATAATTTGAATTACATTATTTTCCACATCAATTATCCTTAACATCTAGTTACTCTCCTTGTTCGTCTAAAATACTCTACTAAAAGCAACATCTTTAGTATGAGTTGAAATCACCATTATTTCATCAGCTATGGAATGACATTGCTATTCTCACCACCAATTCATAACATCTCAATCATCAATCATATATCATCATCACATAATACATACATGTTTTTATCATCACATCACATAATCTCATCAAGTCAAACTACGCATAATACATGTTTAAATATGTTTTTGGATCAAATCTAACCTAAATCATACGGTACTAGTTGATGAATTCGGCTGGATTTTATACACCCCTAATTAAAATTGTTTTCATGAATATAGATCTTAGTGCAATTAATTGAAACAATATTCCAATAAAAAAATGATATCAAAGTATAATTACATGTATTATTTTATCATAAGTAAATTCATTCACATTAACTATCATTTCCCCTTCATAAAATTTAGCAATAGCAATGATTGTGCATGAGTCTTAGTATCATATATGACTTCCTTAGTTTGAGATGTGTATTAGGTTGGACTATGTATGTTGAGGAGAGTGGATACACATAAACACAAACAAAAGACAAAATAAGTCTCATGAATTTAGAAATGGTTGTATTCCACTTGCTTTTCTTCTTGATTTTTGTCTCTATAACTTATAACAAAGTTCAGCACAATTTATGGTAGACATAAACAAAACAACATAGCCAGTGCAACAATGATATATTAAAAGAAGCAATGCTAACGACACAATCTTTAAAATGAGTTCTAAGGCAAACTTAACCATACTTGTTGTAGTCTACTCTACTACTGCATGTTCATGCAGCAATTCATCTAATGGAGCATGGTTATTGAACACTTTAACACTTCCTGCATTTTAACCAATATATTTCTGCATAACATATAAAAAGGCAATCAACAAAATTCTAATTTGAAGCGTTGCATGTTAATTAGCAGATCTTAAGAAAGTAATTTGTAATTCTTTAGACGTTTTTATTTTTGTCTCTGAAAGATTGAGACACAAGTATATTAAAATCTAAAATGATCCTTGAGAATGAGAAGTGATTCAATTATCAAATTAAATAACTATATACAATTAGAATCAAGCAATGCCAATATATATATATATATATATATATATATATATTATTGCCTCAATTCTTCTTAATATTATTTTCAATCATATTAATGAGGCAAACTTTTGTCTTTTGCTATAGGTTTGTTTTTTTAAAGAAAGAAGCTCATCATCTCATTTCATTTATAATGTTTCCTACAGATCTTTTTTTTATAAAATACGGTTGAGTTAAAATTTAATTAACAAAAGTTGATGTATCTTTGATCTATATTATAAACCAAATATATCAATTTGTTGACCAAATTTAAACTCAATTATCTCTTATAAAAAAGACCAGAGAGAGTAATACTTTGGATTGAATAAATATAGGAATATTGATAAAAAAATATGGGGACCAACTAAGAATATGATTACCCTTGCTAGAGCATGAACTACCTCATTAGCTTGTCTCCTTACAAACTCGACAAGAGAGTTTCTAAAATCATATTTGAAGTAAGGTTCTACAATCATATAAAATAGCTGCCAATTCAAATGCACCTTTTCTATTTAAATGTAGTGTTATTCACAACAATTTAGAATTTAACTCAAAACCAACTCCTTGTAGTTGAAGATCACATACCCACCGCATGACCATTAGCAATTCAATTGCTTCTCCTTTCAGTAAATTTGGTCAACAAATTGTGTTGCGAAGAAAAAGAGGCATCCATGTTACATTTAAATTTTCCTGGGACTGGTTTTGTCCAAACAATGGTGCTAGTTCTAGGACCAGCTGCTGTATGCGCACTAGCAGCCCCTGTTTCATCCACACACAGCCTGATATTGGTTTGTTCTCTAACCGTTAAAAATTATTCTTTGTTGTTTGAGATTGAATGATTTCGGTTTTGTTTGATTAAAATGTCGACAATTATATTATGAAAAAAGAGAGGTGGCATTGAGTATGTGAGAGGTTGACACATACACAACTGTGACCTAAAACAAGTGATAAGGTGTATATTAATATGATTAGGATTAAGATAAGATGCAAACTCAGAACTTTCAAGTCCTTATTGCATAAATAAACATCAAAAAACTCTCAGCAAAAGTTTTATTAATATAAATACAACACCATGATTCCACATAAATGCATGAAATTTCTCTCACTATTTCTTTCTCCATCAATAGAAAGATTATAAAGGAGAGAAAAAGAGTGCAGGGGCAACAGGGCCGCCCTGCACAGCCACCTAAAGGGATATGAACTCTGTTCTTTGAGATTACAAAATACCGTCCAGTGATAGATTACCGTTTATTGACCAAAGAGGCAAAGACCAAGAGAACAATGACTAGTGATGACAATGATAGCACTCTTTATTTCCTTGATTTCTTCTGGAAGAATATGCTTAGATTTTAGAAGTAATGTAAACTTTGCATATAACAACCAGAGATAGCTTTGCTTATATGCATCTGAATGATAGGCAAACATATCAAATGGAACTTGGCAAGTGAAAAAAAAATCATTAGAAAAACTCAATTTTTGCTGTTGGGTATGATGTATTGTTGTCCACTTATTAGTGTTATCAATAGCGGATGACTGATTATGGAAGTCAGGCAAAATTCCGCCATATAAATATGCTGCCGCCTATATAGCAAAACAAGGTGAATATGGAAGCAATTTGACAACATCGTCACTGCTACTTATACGGGATGATAAAAAGGTAAATCAAATAAACCTTCATATTTCAAAATTTCTAAAATTTAAATAGGGAGAGGAAAATGTAAGATTACCTTAGAAGTGACACAACTTTTTTTCTTTGATGGCCCAAAAATGTTGATCTCTAATTCAAGATGAATATCCCACAAATACTACTTCAAACACAAGATCCTACCATTTACAGATTCAAGTGCAGCCAGCATTAGAAAGCACATTGTATATTACTATTTAAATACTTTTTTTTCTGGTCTGAACCCCTCCTTTTCAATAGCCACTTTGGACTCTGATTAATCAGGAGGTAAGCTAGGTAGGACTTACAAGGGGACCAAAGCTCTCTTAGTACTTTTTTGTTGTTATTTTGTGGCTTTGATTTCCAAACGATTTTCCTTGTATATCCTTGCAGACAAATCAGAAACAAGAGCATAATTATTGCTTTCATAGCATGCAGTCATAAACACTGCTAACGCTACACGATTAACATGAAGGTCCATGTCTAATAACTTATTAAAGAACAGTGCAGCCATGCCTACTTTCCTCTCACTACAAAGCTTCCTGACCAAGGTATTAGCCGTCCGTATCCAGAGTTTCTTTTCCAGCCTTTCAAGAATAACCATGGCAGATAAACAATCATCTATCTTACAATATTCATAAGCCAAAGTTACCCTAGTAACTTCACATGGAATAAGTCCCTTTTCTATCATAGTGTCATACAAACTCCGAGCCTCATCCAGCTTTGACTGTTTGCAAAGCCCGCTTATAAGTGCACCATACGTAATAGAATCTGGAGCGCAGCCATGGTCACTCATCCTATGGAAAAATTTCATAGCCAACGTTACATTTCCTTCTCTGCAATAACCACATATCATAGATGTATAAGTTTTGTTTGTAGGAATAAGTCCAATTCTCAAAGCTTCCGTAAAACAGATCTCACTTTCTTTCATTCCTTCTTCCCTACATAATACTGCAATCAATGTGGTGTATGAATGAATATCAGGTTGAATACCACTTTTTACCATCTTGTTGAATAACGCCAACGCTTGCTTGATATTTGCCTGTTTGCAATGCTCAGACATGAGAATACTGTAGGTGACTTTATCAGGTTCCAAACCATTATGAAAGCCACTCTCAAGCATTTTGTAAGCCTCTTGTACTTTTCCTCTTTTACAAAGGCCGTCAACAATGGCATTATATGTATATACATTAGGACTGAAACCTTCACTACTCATTAGGTTCATCAAATCATATGCTCTTTCGAAATTCCCTGCTTTGCAATGACCATTAATGAGAGCTGTATAAGTGTTGGTGTTTGGGACTAATCCCTGCTCTTTCATTCGGCTCAGTAGCATTTCTGCCCGGTTTAGTTTTTCATCTCTGCAATATCCGCTTATCATGGCAGTATATGTAAGCACATTTGGCTTGTGATTTTCGCTTCGAACAAGCTTGAGAAACAACCGAAATGCTTTCTCAGTCCATCCTTTCTTGCAAAGACCATCAATTAATGATGTATGAGTATACACATTAGGTTTCCATCCTTTACCGACCATCTCCTCCAACATTTCAAATGCTTGCTTGATGCTACCCCTTTTACACAAACCTTCAATCATAGATGTGTAATTAATCAAATTAGGCTTCAAACCCATATCGCTTGACCTACGAAAATACCATAACGCTCTGGTTGCATAACCATGCTCACAGAATTTGCTGATTATTAATGTAAACGATGCGTTATCAACCACAAAGCCCCTCTCAAGCATGGCAGTCAACCACCTATCTGCCTCCAAAACATTGCCAATCTTACAATATGTAATAACCATCACCTTATAGGTAACAGAATCTGGTTGAACTCCTCTCACACACATTTCCTCAAACAAGTTCTCTGCATATTCAACCAAACCTAATTCACTAGTAATCTTGATGATACAATTCCATGTCCCAGTATTTGGAGCCAAACCCTGGTTATGCATTTCAGTAACCATCTCCACAGCCTCTTTCAACCTCCCAACCTGAGCAAAACTCTTCACCATACACTGCATAACTTCATGAGCTTTCTTTGAATTCCCATTCCCAATAAAAGATGTTGCACACACTATGTATAGCCTCATAAAATGACGAAACTTAGGATATCCAATTGCCCAATGGAAGAAACTAAGGGCCACCATCGAACCAGAATCACTTGCAAGTGAAGCAACGACGGTAACAACTTGCTCGTGAGTTAGAGAATCAGCATCAATGCCGAGATGGAGTCTTGGAGGTGAAACTTTCATGTGGGCATGTTGATTGTAAGATTCACACACCAATGAGCACACCCTTTGGACCATAGATTGAGATGGAACCACATCAGTAGAAGAAGATGTTGTGGGTTGTGTTGAAGAAGAACAAGAGCAATAGCATAGTGCTTCTCTATTAAGCATGAAAAGTGAGGGAAATCTACGTGAAAAGCCATGATTTCTGAGAATCACAAAGCACAACATGAAAAATGTGTTACTGAAAGCAAAGTGTGACAAATGAGTCCACCAAATCAGTATTTAAGGAATTCCGGTTTTAATAACAAGGTTCTGCATCATATTAGCTACCTTTAGCTAGAACTGGCGTATCCAAGACCCTGAGTCAGCGGATGTCAACTATATAAAAAAATTGATAATTATTATCATACATATGAAAAGAAAATAAACAAATAGATATAGATAAACAATATGTATTCCCATTTCAACCAACTTCTTTGAAAGATGTCTGATTTCAAATTTCAGTTTTACTTTTTTAGCTACCAATATTGAACTTACATCTGTGATAAATGAATCTAACATGATAGATCAATAATAATGACGGAACATACTTCATAGCTGGATTAAGTATAGCACCTTAAATAATGAGACACAGTTCCAGAAACCTTCTTTCAATTTTTTTTTTGATTAGATACTCTTGATTTATATTTCACATATCTAACAACTTCAATGAGAATTTGTTTAAGACACAAATCAAGATGAGTTACCAGATCAAAAGCAATATAACATTTCAAGAACAAACACGGTGAAAAGAACTACAGAAGTGTCAAAGAATACATAACCGCAAGACTAGCCAATGTGTCAGTTAAATACCAAAGTTTCACTTATGTTGCCTTATCAAAATAAAGAGCGCTAGCAACAGTCACTCTAACACTCTTTCTTCAGGTAAAATTCACGTAGATCCCACCATTTTGGAAACGGGCCCTACATAAAGTGGTGTGAACTACATGAATCTCACTCAATAAAAGAGTGAGTGTTGGAAACAGAGCATTAAAATGAGTGCTGCTAGTATTTTTCTATCAAAATTAACAAAATGAAATTCACCTACAAGTTAACCTTAACCTCTCTAGACCTAAAAAGTAAAAACACATACCTAAAACTAATAATTATTTATGTAGTAAGATATTTATGAATACAAACCCACTCAGTTCTGTTGGGTTCTCCTATTTAGAAGAAATGTGCAAATCACTAAAACATCCATAACTTTTCCCAATCAAGACCATTGATAAAGTTTTCAAAAAGGAACAAAAAAAAAAAAAAAATGAAACATGCAGTATGCATTATCAGCACTAGCATTCTGATTGAAGGTGTGTCCTGGTATCCAATACCGACACATTAATTACATTCAATTAATTCATATTCTCAAATTAATATTGATGTTGATGTGTTAGTGTCGTGTCTGGTGTTTATGTCAGTGTCAAGGCTTCATAAGGGTAAACTAGTTTCACAACGACGTTCAATGAGAATCCACTATTTTGCGGTCATTTTTAAATTATGGTTACAAAGTGAGCTAACGTGGCAATATCATGAGTCTTTATTGGAATGTTAATGAAACTATTTTACTCTGAAAGTGCATCTCCATCAAACTCAAAACTAAAACAACTACAAAACCCAGGTCAAATTAACCATAAGCCTAATACATTGACCGAATAAAAAATGAAGAGAAAACAATACTTTATATCCATTACCTAACAGTAACATAAACTCCATAAGGACTTTTAATAAACTCAGCAAATAAACCATATGTAGGGTTTAAGACAAAAATTGGATAGATCATCAATTCAACCAATCAATTAACAATTTCAATCCGAAGTTGAATGAAATGAAAAGAAAAAAATAAGATTAGGATTTATTCATAAACGTAGGGTTTTTCTTAAAATCGAATTGGGAATTTGAAATTACCAATGGGAAGAAGAGAACACAGCAACAGATGAAGAAGGATGAGGGGGAGGCCGGAGGGAACAATCCAAACAGGGAGAAATCAGAGCGGTCTGATGGTCGTAATCGGAGCTTGGTGGTGTTCGCGGTGGCCGGAGGAAGGCGCCGGTGGAGCACAGTGGTGGAAATGAGAGTGCGTCGCGATTTGAGAATTTAGTGAGAGGTAGAATATTTTTGGGAGAGGGGGTGCGAAACTAAATAATTAGGATCATTAACTTAAAAATAAATTGTTTTCTTACATTAACATAAAAGAATTTTGATAAATATAATTTCCATCTCTTATTTTGATCTAGGTTATTATAATTAGTTAAATTAATATTTTTATACTTATATATTTAAACTTTTCTCTTCTAATTTTTTCACTTTTTTAATATTTAACTCAAATTAATTGAATTATTTAATTTTATTTACGTAAAGTTTATTCTACGGTTGAAAATTCTACTCCAAAAATAACTTTAAAAAAAAATAATGATAAAACTTTATTCCAAATAATTTTATAGAAATTGCGATATGTTAATATTAACCATATTCTTTTAGTTAATATTAATCATATTGCTATGAGTTAACTGAATATTTGTTTCCAACCTATTTTTTCTTTGGAACAAATTCATGAAATCTCCCTACTCTTTGGGAATTATTTTTCTAACCATGAAACACACACCCCTTAAATGTAATTTTTTTGTACCATTTTTCATTTTAACTTTTTATCATTTTCCAATACTTTATTGACATAGAAAATAAAGTAATAAGATTTAAATAATATATATATTACTATGCTACTTTATGACTTATCATTATTCAATTTAAAGCGTTCACAAAATTAAGTTTAAAATTTAATGGTGTGAAACTCTTTTGAAAATTTATATATAAGAGAACTATATTTTGAATTTAAAAGTTAAAAGATCAAAATTATAAATCAATCAAAATAAGAAAATCAAGTGTAATTTAAGCCAAAAACTAGAGTAAATATTAAATTTAGTTTCAAAACTATTATTCTCACTCCAATTTAGTTAATTATTTATAAAAATATAATAAACACTCCTTAAATCATTCTCAATTCATCAATAGCGTTATGTTAAAAGTTTGTTAAAAATTAAAATAGTTTGTTAAAATTAAAATAATATAAGTTACTTTTAAAGTTTTAGTATTTACAATAACAAACCCTCACTTTGATAGTTTATCTACCTCTTGCTATGACTCAAAACAAGGCAATAATATATTTGCATAAATATTCTAATTAGTGGAAACAAAAAATAAATGACTCAAAATATATTATCATAATAAAAAAGATTAAAATAGTCATTAACATTATAAAAAAGGGACATATTAATCATTTTGTTTTATTATATTCAAAAGTGGTTATTAAATAGACGATATATGTATTATTTTGTCGATGATGTGGTTGTTAAGAATCGTCGTGTGTGAAATATCAACGGTGTGCCGAATTTTGTATTTATATTAATCATTTATTTTATAACAAAATTAATCATCAATTTTATACACAAATTAGTTCTCTTCTCTTATGTCATTTTTACTACTTTTTAAACCTTAACATTCTTAATATTGAGAAAATGTGAATCTTGAACCCTAGCTTTGTTTAATATTGAACCCTAGTTCACTTCATGGATTTGATGAAAGAAAATTTCTTTTGTGATGCATATGCTTGTTATCCTCGCTTGTTACCATTTTTTGCTACTATTGTTTGTTGATTGTTTAATCACGTATTTTTAATTGTTGGTCTTGTTTATTGATTTTTTAATGGTGTGTGCCCTTTATCTGCAAGTTTTTTATTTTGTTGTTATGCGTGGTTTAATATTAATCAGGTGGATTATGTGGTCATTTTATATTTATTTATTTAATATTTTGTGGAAATATTAATATATCTTGTTTTGTCTTTTGACCTATTTTAATTCTTTTATATTTAATATACTTTCAAATAATAGTCAAAAGATGTACTTGACCTAAAATAAATATAAACAAAAATTAAGATGTAGTTGACTTAATATTCAAGTCAAGTATATTTTAATTTTTATATTTATGATAAGAAGAAATCGATTTTTTTGTACACCTTTGGTGAAAACTAAAAAAATTTATAATTCTAGTCCTTTAATTATTGATAATAACTCACATATTTAGTGTAAAAAATTTATTTATTGTTATTTAACAAAGTTTATTCAAATATGCATATATATATATATATATATATATATATATATATATATATATATATTATAGTGCGAATCAATATTTTACGAATTGCAAAAATACATGTTACCCTCTCTCTCATAAGCAATATTTTACGTATTTATTGCGAAAATTAAGAGAAATACGAAACCTGAAGTGGTATCCACCGTCTACGTAAGATGATTAGTCGCTCGTGTGTTTCTTGCCAAATATGTTTCGTACCGTTTACCAATATTCATATACATATATTAAAATATAAACTAATATGATTAAAATTATATTCAAAAATAATTTAACAATTTCTCTACTTATAGAAAATATGAGTTGTTTAACATACTTTAAATTAAATTATTTTAAATTTTGTCTAATATTAAGGATTAGATTATTAATTAATAATAATTTAAAAATATTTTGTAAACATCTTAAAATTTATGAAAATGTAATAATTCCATCGATTTGATGGCAAAATTTGGTGCGAAGAATTAGGAATTACTCGATATATTTTAATAATTGAATTAAATTTAAATTATATAAAATTGAGTTATTCGAAGATATTTATTTATATTCTCAATGTTTACATATCTTAATTCATATAGAATAATATAATATTTTTAATTTAAAATTGTTAAAGTATTATTTGAAATATATTAGTTCACATGATAAATTCTCAATTATAAAGGTATTATTTTTTATTCTAAAATCGACCGTAAATGCATATACAATTATTTGAAAAAAGAAATAATTAATTCAAGACTCTACAAAGTTCACGGAAGGAGAATAAAGATAATCATCAACCATTAATTGGAATAACTCATCATTTGGACCTTAGACTCAAGCAAACATTTGATCATGACAAAGGAATGTAATTGACAAAAGAGGAGAAATTAGCCTCCATTTGTTGTGGTATAAACAAACATAAATTAGGACACAAGTGATCATCTCATTAAAAATTGAATGAGATCACTCTAATTGAATATGAAACGTCATTTTTTTATAATATAAGGATAATGATGATTAAGGATGAGAATAGTTAAAAATAGTTACATGATAATTATATGATAGTTAAAAAGTCTTTTAGGCTTATCAGGTCGATCTATTTAAATAAATATAAATAATTTTGTATTACTACTATAATTATTATATTAAATTTTTTATTAGATATTAAACTCTTAGTAATTTCATTATATTAACTTTTTTTTTAACGTTGAATTGAAGTATGATATCATATAAAGTCAAATTCTTTAAAATATCATATTAAATATCAAAATAGAACATAATTTTGTTGACATTAACTCGTTAGTCTACTTAAATATATATTTAATTACTTATTTAAATATGTTAAAATGAAACAAACTTATAAGTAGACTAATATTTTATATCAGACTTCCATCAAAGTCAAGTTCATGCCTAAAAAGTAATCATAAGTCACATATCAAACTTACGCCTTAAAAGTTTTTGATAGATTATGCTTAGACCTTGCAAGACTTAGCTCGGCATAATCTATTTTTACTCTAATGAAGATCTCTCCCAATAAAAATCAGAGAATTATTTATTTAACTTTTACATATAACATGTATATAAAACTATATATACATATGCTTAGAAGTAACATAATTATTGTACAACTTAATATAAGCAGTAACAATTTTTGGTAATGCACCTCAAAGTTTGATCGGGGAAACACCAAAACACTGGACAATCATTGTCTTCTTCACACATTGCTAGTAATATAAAACAAGAATAAAAGAATGTTATTGATTGTGTATAAGTTAAAGAATAAAATTTGAAAAGGATAAACAACAAAATATAATAACTTGGTTCAATTTCTTGTTTTTTCCTATTGTTCCTAACTTGATTGTGGTTATAGCATTTTTTTTTTTAATTATAAATTTGAAGAAATCATAAATAGTTATGAATATTTTAAGTAAAGAACAGCTAAAAAAACACGTAAAAAATACAGTTGAGTTTTATATTTAAAAAAAAAATAAACAAATTTTTAATTATTATAAATTTTTTTTTTAGTCATTGTAAACAAAATTATTGTACAAACATTTTTAGTATGTGTTGAGACATCAATATATATCAGTATTCTTAAAAAAAGTTTGTCTACAAAAAATAAATTCAAAATTCGATTGCTAAGTCCACATTTTAAAGACGTTTATCTTGAACATATGACATTTAAAAAAAGTTATATTTAATTCATTTTAAATTAAAAAATTTTAAACTTGTGTGGATGAACTTTTAATAAGGTTCTATACATGTTCGCAAAATATCATTAAAAAAAATTAAAATTTGAAGTATGTTATATTCTACAAAAAATTAAAAATAAATAATTTCGTAGGGACTAAATAATATGATTTTTTTTATAGAGATTAAAAATAAATTTTCAAATTTTTATAGATATTAAAACTTATTTAATCTTAAAAGAAAAAGAAAAGATAATGGCTTGCCTCCAACATCAGCTACAACAAGAAATATGGAAAGGAAAAGGATAATAGCATAAACAAACTTAAGAAGTTCAGCCATATTTTCCCCCTTTGCAAATTAAATATGAAACAAAAAATTGTTTGATCATTTATATATAAATTCTCATGTTATGTTTATTTCAATTAAATAATATTTTTTAATATGAGTTCGACTTCAGAGCCTCATAATTATATATATAATTTTCAGATGGTATATGTAATTTGGTCTTTGAAAAAAAAAATACTTTTAAACACTTTGAAGAAACCTTTTGACCCATCTAATTGTTCATATTTGACCATATACTATTATAATAATCTCACTGACAATGTTGCTAGTAATCAGAATTATTTGTTTCACCAACCTTTCATTGTTTTTTTAATTCTTTTTAGCCTTTAATGATAGTCATGGGACAAAATTCCAATAGATCAATAACAGTATCAAATGGGCCAACGTTAGTTGTAGAACTTAGACACATCACACATGTGAGATGAAATATATCTATCTATACACGAATTGAAAATGTGTATACTCAGTATTTTATATAACTAAGTATGATCAAATTAATACATATCAAATATGATAAATGTATCTTATGCATGATTAATTCCACATCTTTATTTACTTTTAGAGTAAATAATTATTTTGGTCTATAAAAAAAAACACATATAGAAAATATTATTCTATAAAAAAAAATGGTAATTTTTAATTTGTAACAAAAAAAAAAAATGGGACACTTTAATCCTTGAACCACAATCTATCATAGAACTACAGGAAAACTGATGACGTGTATCGTTATGTCATTAAGACGTTCGTAAATTTCCTACATAGCCTTTAACAAAAATATAAGAGGACAATTTCCTGTAATTTTTTGCTACGACAAGGAATGTCTGAGTTCAACATAGTGGCGAATTTCCGACGATTTTCATTGAGGTTTTTCTTCTACTTTTTTTGTTTTATTTCTTCGTATTTTTGTTTTCAAATTGTGATTGCTTTCCTTTGCACCATGATTTCGTTTCTTTTTAGTGCACTATTATATGACATGTGCATTGTCGCATAATCTAGTCACGGCTCAAAAATAAATAAAAAACCGATTAAGAAAAAATTTGATAGATGAACTAACATGTCTAAATTTATTCTTGTTAGGGACTAAAAATTATTGTTTTTTGCCAAGGTCTAATCTATCCCACATGTATTTTTAGAGACAAAATTGTCCATTCACTCTTAATTTTAAGATTATTTTCTTAAAAGAAAATTTTATAATTCATATTTATTAGCGTTTACAACATAACATGGAGTCAACCATGTTTACCTCTAAATATAATATAAGATAATAGCATAAAACGATCAACCAAACCGAATGTGGGATACCATATACATAAAGTACCCCATTTTCATACACGACCCGCAAGTTAAACAAATTAATAATAGTCATAGTTGAATCTTTGTAGACTACAACCATAACAATAGAAATAACATATTTCTTAATTTTTGTATATAAATATTATTTATATGATTCATTTAAATTGACACAATTAATTATGGTGTACTCCGTAAGGCCATTCAAACCGTGACCTTACACCACAAATTTTTACTATAAAAATATATGCAATTGCATGAACAAATCATCAATTACTTATAAAATATAAGACATTAATACATCGTTGATGGAGTATTTGTTGCACAAATTTATAAATTGTTCAATGAATTATTAGATTAAAAAATAATATAGGAATAATCTATACAAGTTGCCATACACATTTCTTACCTCCATTCTCATGACTTTATTATTCTTTTAATTTGACAAATTTTTTCTCCATGTCGACCTAAACCCTAAACAAGGATCGACATAGAAAAAAAAAGAGGAAAGCGAGAGATGAGGTTTCTCTCGCTTTTGGCATAGTGAACCCCTACAGGAGGCCCACACAACGGGCTATTAGCTCAGTGGTAGACCATACCCCTGATAATTGCCTTGTTGTGACTAGACTGTAAGGACTCTCAGCCACATAGATAACTCAATGTACTCATCAACACCTGATCCTGAGATATGGATCATCTATTTTCTTTAATTTTTTTAATGTCTCTATGTAGTGCAATCATCAAATTATAGGATACTATGTCTACAATTGTCCAACAAAGCTAATCAAATATGTTTATATTATTTTTATTTAAAAAAATATATTCAACTACTGTATAAACTTTTTCTTATCTATAAATATATTTTAAAATATTTACTTCAAATTATTCAAATCCTATCTAAGATCATCAATGCAACAAGATAGATAGATCAAGTAAAATAAATATCAATCTATTGAGAATAAAATGTTAGAATTATTTTATTATAAATTTTGATAAGAAATTTTGTGCCTAAACCAAATTATAAGATTAATATGAGAATTAACATCCATTCTTTCTTTAATTATGTTTTACTTAGTTTAGTGTTCCTTAAAAAACACAACTTTATACAACTTCATACCTAACACTCATTGAAAGAATCAAGAAATATACACTCGATGGACATAATTTATTCTTTGATGTAATCATTTAAAAAAAAAAAAACTCATCGTCAAGAATAAGTACTCGATTAATCGACTAACTTTTAAGTTATACATTAGCAGAAATTGTTTGTTCAAATATTATAAAGGATATAAAACAATGTCATAAATCTAGTTGTATTATTTTCACTTTTTAAATAAAAATACTACACCTTTGCATTTAAAAAAAAAAAAGGGAAGCACACTTTTTAATACTTATTTTTCTTTTTTATCCCAAAAACATATACATAAAGATTTTTAAATTGAACAATGTATGTAAATAACATTGAATTTTAAATACTTTTAAAATTCGTATGATAGAGATAAATATGATACACAAATTTTATAGAGACCAACTTTCAAGGATTAAAAAGAACATATGGGTCTCTAATTGACTATTGTCAATCTTTATCTGACTTTAAGAATTGAAAAGTTAGATGCTCTCACAAATGTGTGCACTGAGTCTCAAATGACTTCTCATGAAAAATAAAAACATTATAATAGAACGTTCCTAAAATTTATACCTTTTACTATGGAGAAATTCATCAAACAGAGTATTCCCAAAATGATTGTGCTAAAGATTATTTCGAGTCGGTTGGAGAAAAATGCACGATGTTTTAGAAAACCAAAAAATGTCAATGTCTCTCCTTATTGGACAAGACCTAATATGACGATGTTGGGGTGCACAACACATCATGAAAATGTTGCACTTTTGTTATAAGTTGAAGTCTTTTAAAATTGAGATTGATGATAGAACTTTGATTTGAAGGATTCTTTAGTCTTTATCTCCTCAATTCGATGTTATGAGGATCTTTTACAATACTTAAAAAGTTGAGCGGGATGTAGATGAGATGATTGCTATAGTAACTCAAAAGGAGAATTTTATAACAAAGGGTAAATATTATTGTGTATGGTTTGTTGCTTCTACTTCTGACACAATATGTTAAAAGAAACTTCGACGAAAGAAAATATCAATCTAATAATAGGAAAGCAGGAAAGACGATATAATCGCTAGAGCCTAAAAGGATGTTTAAGGGAAATTTCATCAAATAGACTTGCAAGTATTGAAAGCGGTATAACCACGAGGTGGGTGATTATTCCTTTTATGAAATTTCACTTCCAAAACTATGACTAGACTGTTCGAATGACAAAATATGATATAGAGGCACCATCGATGAATGAACAAGAATCCAAAGACATAATTGATTCCAATAATGTTGTTGAAGATATTTACATAGTTCAACTTGAAGACTTGTTGAAATGGTCAAAGGGTACTTGATTTGCAGAAAAATACCTCGTATATGTCCATTTACTTAAAAATTAGTGAGGATCAATTTTATAATACTTGTGTTATATGTTGATAATAATCTTCTTGCTAGCAATGCACTAACTTTTTCAATGAAGCAAAACTTGATGATGAGTGACAACTTTAATATGAAAGACTTGCAAGCTTTTGATGATACGTCACATGATAGTCTTTGATTGTCTTGAAAGGCTCCTAAAGTGAACTAATATGAACTCTTTTCCCCATGTTCTACACCTATTCAAAAACATAAATGATATTTAAACACAATTTTTTATATTGACAACATATTTTCGTACGTACCTTTTTTAATTATTCTTTCTCTTCTCTTGAGATCAGTTTCTCTATCCTCGAGACCAACTCTACATCCACCAAAATTGTATTTCATACAATGTCGATATACGATGTCAGTTTTTTTTTTGGTTGAAATAGCATAACTATGATAAGTCACTTTTTAATTTTTTGACTCACAAGAGAGTTTGTTAAAAATCGTTTATTATAACATAACATTTTTTTCAATAATATTTTACACATTAGTTGAACATAAAACTATCGGTCAAAATATTATTAATATACATATATATATATATAAAAGAATAGTGATATTTAGTAACAAAGACTTACATTGTACGCGTTTTGATCAATTAACAATTAGATGATCATGTATGAGAGAGTGAGTAATTACAATTTATAAATGCTGCATGTTGCCACATATTATTCATCTCTTTCTTGCAAACATCTCTCATAACAATAAGCATTTATCTTAAAGAGAAAAATTAAATTTACAAATGGTACAAACAAAATATTTAAATGTTGTATATTATTATATTATTGGGATTAAAAAAAAGAGGGTTAATTTGTATTCAGCTATCAACACATCACAATCACTATGTTCATTACTTTAAATGTGTTTACCATCAACCATTTTTAACATCAGATGATCTTGGTTCACTTCGAAACTCTTTACTTCGAAAGTTAATATAAATTAAAGGGTTAAATAAGTTTTTAGTCTATCGTGTGTATTCTTTGAATTTTTGAATATTATTTTGATATAAGATTAATTAAATATGATTTTTAAGTTTTTGGTGCTTAAATATTCATATTTAATTTATCTTCAGTTAAAAAATTCTAAGTTTTTGTAGATTTTTTTATAATGTCCTAAATATTTATGGAAAAAGTTATTCAAAAATTCAAATGATACACAAGATTTGATATAAAATGAGGGATAAAAAATGAAAACAAAATTTTTTAAAAGACTAAAAGTTGACAAAAAATTTATAAGAACCAAAAACAAAATAATAAATTTTGTCAGACTAAACATTTATTTAACCTTAAATTAGATACTAAAATATAATAGGCTAAATTACAATTTTAGTCTTTTATATTTGATCTAGATTTCGGATAGGTTCTTTATTTAATTTTTCCGCATCTAGGTATTTTAAGTGACACTCCATTTGCAACATTAACTTTTATGTTAATGTTTGTTTGCAAAAATGTCATTTTTCATTAATTCGGTTAAAAAATGTCACACCGTTGCAATGGTGACATGTGTATAACGGTGTTGATGTAACAAATTATAAAAGTAAACGATTCCAAGATTGATCCTTTAAGTTTTGAAAAAATACATTTATAGTTCTCAAATTTAAACTAATTTTCGCTCAAACAGAATCTTCATCTTTTATATCTTTATCTTCACCATCTTCCTCTTCCACTCTATTTTTAAATACCATAAAAACTAAAATTTATAATTGCATAAAGAGGTGCATTGTCTAAGAAGATTTGAGTTAGTAAATATTTTTCTTTGTAATGTTTTATGGTTCAGATTTAATAATTTTTAATTGAATCACAATCATAACAATTATATGTTATTTATTGATTTATTTAGTAACTCAGTAAAACTTGTATAAATATTTAGATATCCAACATATATGAATATGAATATTGAAATTAATACTCTCAAATGTACTTATACTTCTCAAACCAAGAATACAAATACTATAACATTATAAAAAATTTAAGTTAATTGCATTTTTAGTCTTTTATGTTTGATCCAATTTTTGAATATATGAACAATTTATTTATTTACAGTGAATTTCTATTTATTTATAACAAGATATTTTTAATTTTTGTTGGAATAATTAATCTTTTGTTTTGATTTTTTTCTAATTTCCATAGTCGACTTTTTGAGTTTTTCTGTTGAAATTACAAATTTTAGATTTTAAGTTACTTAGAGGAAGATGATAGAGAGATAAAAGATGAAGATCTAACAGTGTCGGATCTAATTAATATATATATATATATATATACACACGAAAACTGAATGAAACATAAAACTCGGAACAGAACCCACCGCTAGGAAAGAAGCAACAACCACCACCAAAGCAAGAAACGCAAATCTAACGCCACAATTTGTGTCACACCATTTTAAGTAACTTATCTCTTTTTTAATATTATTTATTTATTTATTTTGGTTCAAATTTCATGTTCTGCTTTCTCATAATTTTGCCTTTTCAGTTTCATTGTCAATTTGGTATACAACATTTGATTCAGTATAATCACATACGTGTCGTGTCAGTGTTTGATACCAACATATATTGTACAATAGATACCCTTCAATTTGAAATATATTGTGTTAGTGTTAATACCAACAAGTATCATACAACAAATACCCTTCAATTTGAAGTGTCGATACTTAAAACTTGTTTCATATGTTGAAGTAAATGGTGGTCCATGTGTTTTTGGAAGAATGTATTTTCTGTTGTTATTTTAAACTTGATGTTTCTTTTTTGTTTGATACTAAAGAACGGTGAACAAGAGTATTTATAATCTTGAAGATGTATGTATTGAACATCTCAGTATGGTCTTTATCAGTGTTGTCAAATAGAAACTATAGGATAGAGGAGTTTGAATAGATCGCTTGTTCTGGGCTATACTACTCTGGAATGAAATATAAGCAAAAATGGTAACTGAAAAGTTGATGTATCTGGTCTTAATTTTTAACCCGATGCTTCAACTTTTCAGTTGCTATGTTTGTTTATATTTCATTCTAGAGGGAGTACTATTTAGTACTAAGTGTTGTCAAATAACGGTTATAGCGGTGCTAAAACACTCTTTTTTTGTCTTAAACCTCCGATTCCTAGACGAAGGGTTCTGATAATCTGGAATTCGGTTGGGGTAAGTAAAATCTGACCACAAGTTGTTTTAGCTAGGTTATATAGCACTCTAGCATAGTAGAATTTGATCAAACCTTTATTTTACGCGATTTGCGATTGACGAAACTAGTCCATATTAGACATTTAGACTTGTTAGTTTGATGTTCATACCTTATACAATAACAATACACTCACCTTTCAACATTGGTTGTGCTTGATGCCAATCATTCTGTGCAGATTTTTAAATGGAACGTTGGTGTGGAGTTTTGAGAGTCCCGCTGCATTCTAACAGTTCGACATTCCATAGAGTTGGCGCATCTCTTTGCCTTTCTCCTGAAACCAGAACTTTGAGTGTGAGTTTGTTCCTTGAAATTGAATTTCAAAGCTTATATAGCCTGTATAGTCTTCATTTCACTTTATGCAGTGTAGCAGTTTTCTTACTATAAGTTTTTAGTACTATGAAACACAGACACATACACCAGACACAATGCTCATACTGAAAGATAGACACTGGTACTAGTTTAAAAAAATTGAAGTAAATGAATCTAGCCACATGTGTCGGTGTTATGTCGCCAGACATGCCTTTAATCTGAAGTGGTAGTGCTATATGATTTTGGTATCTATCTATTTCTTGTAGCTTTGCTTTTCTGCAAAATTAGAAAATCATGGTATGGATTGAATAATGTAAGCTATTTGAATTACTTATATTTATAGATCATAGTTATCTTTTCATGGTAATAGACTTAATGAAAAATATATGGCTTAATACTGTTCTCATTTTTCATATATCTATCATGCAATATTTACCTGAGATTCTTATGATTTGTTACAGGTGCCTATAGCAAATGCCATCTTTTTCTGTGGCGATCGAGTTGAAGGGACTGGTAACCCAGTGATCGAGAAGCTATCAGATTTACAGAAACTATCTGAAGTTGTCGTGTCGAAATTCGGCTCTTTCATCAATGCTTGGATTATTGAGGCTTCTGTTTTTAATGGACCTTGTGCTGTCTATAAGGACTTTATACCGTCTGTGAATCAATATGGTGAGCCAAGGTCATACCATCCAAATGGATTCCCTGCGTCTACATCGACCGTCTCACTTTTATCTACGTGCCTCGAAGAAGTATGAACTGCTTCTTTGCCTTCTTATATACTGCTAATTCATACCTTAAAGTTTGCTATGATAATAACTATTATACTTTTTGCAGCTATTATTTTGGCTCAATGTGGTTAACAAATTGAAGTAGATAGAATATTTGTATTGATGGTTTAAAATCTAAACCAGTGTTGTTAAATGGCATCTATGGTGACACCAGGGCAGAATGGCGTGGCTGATTTTTGACAACTGTCATCGACAATTTGTGAAGAGATTCCTGCCATGATGGCATAATAGGCTGCAATGTCATGTTTATATGTCAGTTTGGTCTTTTGCACAATCGATAACACTGAACCAATATATGCTACATGACACTAGGGATCACTTTTGAGACTCCAATGTTGTCAATCATGGATCGCAGAAAACAGTGACTTGTTTATTTTCTGCTACGCTATACAGTGCTATAGCGTCACTATGACCACTATTTGACAACACTTTGTAATAAGTAGTGTATCGCAAAACAATATTGATTTATTCAAATTTTGCTACTCTATAGTGCCACTATAGCCACCATTTGACAACAGTAAGTCATTCTTCAATAATAAAAACTGTCCTGGTTTGCATTATTTACAACTTGCAATTCGACAATTTCTACTTTTCCCTAAATGCTTTCCATATCCTGAATTTCTTTGTAATGCAGGTAAAAAAAATCATTTCAGGAGGGGAAGTATACTCTCCTTCCTGTTGTTTTCATCAGCCTAAGACATTCATCCTTGGATTTAGCAAAGGTGGAACTGTGCTTAATCAGATAGTTACCGAACTCGGCTTCTCAAATATCGAATCTAATGTGAATTCAGCTGAGGAGATTTGCATAGTCCCAAAAACAAAGGAAGCCTTACTTAACAGCATCAGTGAGATTCATTATGTTGATGTTGGTTTGAACTCAACTGGTGCATACTTAACAAACCATGATGTGTTTGAGAGAATCTCCAAGAGGCTCGTGGAAGGAGCTTCTCGACTCCGTTTTGTCCTTCATGGAACTCCAAGGCAGTGGACTGACAAGCGGAGAGATTGGATTCGGAAGGAGAAGGACAAAATGATGGTTTTGATTGAATCGGAAGGCGACAAGTGTGAAGGGAAGTTAGAAGTTATGTCAAGGTATTATTTTGCTGATAAGCCTCCAAATATGCAGATGCACTTTGAAATAATTGAAAGCTTAGATGTAAGTTAGTGCTCCACACAGGTCTGCTGGAAATGTGTTACTTATATGGATGATTGTGTATATATGGTGTTATGCTGGAATGATTATGATTCTGAACATAGAAGCTGATTAAAATTTTATCAGGTTAGTCACTTCACCTGTAATCTATGTAGCACAGCCATAGATTCCATGTAGGACACTGATACGTAGATACAAATAACAATTTTAAAAAATGAAAGTAATTGAATATAATTACATGTGTAGGTGTCATGTCAGTGTTGGGTAGTGACACGTATTAGACACCAGACACGCATTTAATTGTGTCGATATTACATAGCTTGTAATATTTTGTACACGTGTAAAATTGAGAGTGAGATCAACTTGATGTATCTTTTTATAGAAGATTATAGTATATATATTACTAGAAAAAAGGCGTCCTGTATATATGGTGTTGTGGTTTCAAACATAGATGACTTGCGGTGTAACGACTCAACCCTGATCCTCCAAAGCCTCTTTGCAGCCTTAGAAAGGGCATGCACAACAGCTCCAAATGTTCATATTGTCCTTATGTTTTGGTGTTTCCAACAATTGTGTGGACATTTTGGATGTGTGTCTTCAACATTTCTAAAATGAGAAATCCATCACTTAATTCATAGCTCATCGCTACTGCACTTATATCTAAATTCTTCATAGCTCATCAAATCTATATATAATATATTAAAACAACTTCTAAATTGATTTTCTGACATATAGTCATTTTATTCACCAAGTCATCCAATTTATTCCATGTTAATTTTATCTACTAGTAGTTCGAAATCCATCCATAGCAACATTAGAATTGAATATATATATAGGATTATATTTTTTTAGCAACTCCGTTTTGGAGACATTTGTTGGTTTATTGTTCCACTTTAAATGATTAATTTTATTCGGAGAAAATTTTCAAGAAAACTGTTTCTGAGAAAAATAAATTTCGAAAATTTTTCAAGAAAAAATCTTAATTAACAAAATGTGGATCTGTGAGTCCTTTCACTTAAACCCACAAAAAATAATTAAATAATGAACTGAAATTTTAAAAAATTTATTTCAATAAGAAATCTAATATTAAGGATATAGTAGGAGATTTTTTAAAGAAACTTTGTTAATTATAGATAGAAATTTGTTAATGAGGTAAAGAAACCATATCTTAGGTGCTTGTTTCCCTAGTATTTTTCTTTCTTCAGTCACAAAAGCACTTGTTTATGCATTCAATGATCTCTTCATTTGAAACACATACATATATAAGTTAATGGCACAAAGAAAAAGTTTCTAAACTATTAGTTGTCCTAAGTAAAAAAGAAGGATAAAAATGTGTGTAATTGTGAATCTACATGGATTAATACACTTAAAAAAATACTATATTGCTTAAGCTACAAATTATTCCATGCCAAGAATCAGGCTAATGAGCAGTAAAAGATTTGATATAGTACATTAATTTAAAGAGTAGAAACTAGAAAGTAATTCTTTCCTTTAAAGGGAAAATTAAGAGATGCCATTAATAAACCCCATCACCCTCTTCTTCATTTTCACAATATTTGTTGAACTCATCATAGTTGATTAATTGCTATTGTATTGTTCAAGTACAATCATACAATGGATAATGGGGATGAACACAAGTTTAATGAGAGAAAAAGGTTAATATTGAATTTGTTTTCCTTTTTTATAATACTTATTTATTTATTTATGTTCTAATTAATGATTTATCAATTTGATTTTGTATCATAGGTTTGTCAACATCCCATGTATTGAGTTTGATAATGAATACACTTTATAAGCAATTTGTTGAGAAAGATATCAAGGAGTTTGAAGCATTTCATGTTGCTATTCTTGATACCTTTAAGTAAGCATGTAATTCCAATGAAAATTTAATCTCATGTTAATTTTTTTGCTTTGAATGATTTATTTTTTATAAAAATTGGAGAAGGGGAATTATTATTAACGACAATGACACTAATGATCATTCTTCAATGGTCTCATACGCGATTTGAACTATGTCCCTCAAATTAAGAT
This sequence comes from Cicer arietinum, assembly GCF_000331145.2. NCBI lineage: Eukaryota > Viridiplantae > Streptophyta > Magnoliopsida > Fabales > Fabaceae > Cicer > Cicer arietinum. The sequence continues at coordinate 1,749,807 of NC_021162.2, forward strand.
GGCAAGCTCTTACCATTAAGTTGACACCTTGGAGACAAAACACAAGATTCCTTTGAATGATTATGAAAAGAATTTAATTGGAAAATAAATTAAAATTCATAGATATGTTATAATCAATGTTGTTAAATGGCGGTTATGGCGTGACAAATTTTGAAAACCATCGTAAGTAATTTGTGAAGGAATAGCCACCATGATAGTGTTTTAATGGCGGATTTCGGCCTTCCGCCATATTCCTCCATCTGCCATGGACAACCTTGGTTATAATTAAGATTCTTATTAATTAAGATAATACACTAATTTGATTGAATCCACAACCAATAGTTACAATTAAAAAAATATTTTCAATTGAATTTCTTGACAAAGATATATATTTTCAATCAATCATATTTGCAAGTAAATTTGATGCAGCACTTTAAACATGGCTGTGCCTGGAAAGCATTATGATGCTCCATCATATGAAAATATAAAGGTTAGTTATCTTCTCATACAATTTGTACTCAATTTCATGTATCTAGTTTCTTATAAATTAAAAAGCTTATAGTTTAATTTTCATTTATCTTAAATAATTTGCACAATATATAGTGAAGGTGTGTCTGGTATGTAACAAATGTCAGTGTTAAACATTGACACATGTAGTTACATTCAATTACTTTTATTTTCTTAACATGTGTCAGTGTTTGTGTTATGTTTAGTGTCTGTGTCAATGCTTCATATTCAAACTTCTACATAAAAGGGCGCCATGAGGCTTTGATCAGATAGAGTCCGAGGAGGGTAGATCTACACAACCTCAATTATCCTTGCAAACGGAGAAATCGTTTTCAAAATTTCATTTAAACTAACATATAAGCCACTAAAATTTTCATCTATACGCAATCACTCACATATTTTCGATCGCGCAGGGCATTTTCGAACGATGGAAAGAATCAAATAAGGAAACCAAAGAGAAGATGTTCAAAGATTTCATGAACAAGAATGTAAATCTAAACAAAGTAGATGAATCTATGATAATAACTGCAATAGTAGCACCACCAACAGCCATGATAGTCAAAAGAACAGGACAAACAACATTGCCTCAGCTGAAATTTATGAAAACCATTCCTGATGTTGTCTTTGTTCCCTCAACTACAGTTTTGGCTCTCATTGCTGTCAAAATTTTAAGGTTAATGTTTGTAGGAAACAACACAATTAACAAGAATGCAACAACAGTGTCACTTGTTGATGATCATGTAGTTCAGTCTTCAAGTGTGGATAACATTCCTCCACTTATAATGCCACCTGAAATTGAATCAGATAATTCACAACAAGATCTGACAAAAACTGCATCAGATGCAGAACAACACATGTCAAAGGGAAATTATTGTGCTTTGTGTAAAATAGTTCATTAGAGATACAAATGATCAACATGTTTGTTTCTTTGTATATTTATGCTATTTTCACTTTGGAACTTTTCACTTATTTCATTTTACACTATAAATAAAATAAAATAAAATAAAAATAAGTGATAGAACATTAGATTTCATATTCATTTATTTGATGTTCTATATTTTACCGCACATATAAAAAAAATTTATATAGATCAAATTTTTAAATAAATTTCAATTATTTTGAGAGATTAGTTTCTAAATTATAAACGAGTTTAAAAAGAAAACCAAGTATCGTGTTGCAATTTAATTCCAAATTTTGTGAGTTATCAATCATTTTTATCCCTGTATCTAATGTGTTTTGACAATAGTCTCATAATGTTTTAAAATTACAAAAACATTATTAAATATGCTTTTTTTAAACTTAATTTGGTTTTCAAAGGTCTTTTTTTTTGTTAGTTAGTTCTTTAACTTTATTTTCTATCAGTTAATTTATCAATAAAATTACTAACAGATGATCTTTTAACATAATTTTTTTACTAAACTATTTAAAACATTTTTATAATTTTGAAATATTTCAAGACTATAATAACCGGTAACAACAACAATTTAGGGAGAGGAGGATGACTCAAATTAAAGTACAAAAGATCTTATATTTAAAATACATTTGTTACATATTTAAAACAAAGTGATCTCGGTATTCTATAATTTACATATTATCTTTTAGAGATTTTTATAAAAATGAGAAGATGTTTGTGTTTATTTGTGGTAGTGATAATTATTATTATTATTTTAAATAAATTAATTTTAAAAACGATTTTGTTGAAAAGCTCCTGCTTCTAAATAAAATCAGTTTTTAGATTATTTTTCATATTTTCATTTTTCTAAAGAGTTGTACCAAACATATATAATCTTTGAAAGTTATTATTTTATCATACGGTTTATTAACTTAATTTTAGATAATATTTAGTGTTTTATTTTATTTTTTTAATTTTTTTATTTAGTTCTTTATTTAATTTTAAGTAAACAATTTAATCTTTTTTATTTTAAAATATTAATAATATTATCTTTTTTTTTTTTACAAAAATTCATCAAAATTTTTAAACAAAACTTATAAAATTAATTATCATCTTCAATATAATGTAAATTTTATCAAATTTATAACTCAAATATTCAAATAAACTCATATTTTCATTCTTTATATTTTCGAATTTTTGTAATAAAATTAAATAAAAAATCAAATAAAAAAATAAAAAACTGAAATGTTATATGAAATTAAGAGAAAAAAAAAATTGCATTGAGTTGATATCTCTTTAAATGACATTTACACCATCTAATTTTAATTTTAGAAAAGCAGTCATTAATTTTCTCTATATTCACTAAAAACTACATCAAACATATATTTTTTTTTACTATACATACATCTATTCTTATCATTTATTATTTATTATATGAATTAATTAAAATTTTAACTCTAATTTATAGAGATGCAAACCTTACATCTCGTACTTACAATTTTAAAATGTACAAATATGTTTTTAGTGATACAACCATAATATCTAGTAAATATAAATACAATTTCCACGTAAGACTAAACTCTAATTTGTATTTGAAGTGAAAAACATAAATTTGTACCTTACAAACAAGAAAGAAAGAAAGAAGAAAAAGAAACAAGAGAATGCAAAATGAGTTCAAAAACAACGCTATGGAGCAATGCAGAAAGAAAATGCTTCCACTTACTTCAATCCAAAACCAAAACCTTCAAAACACTTCTTCAAATCCACGCTTTCATTATCTGTAACTCTCTTCACAACAATCTCAACCTCCTTACAAACTTCATCTCATCTTCCACTTCCCTCGCTTCCTCTTCCTCTCGCAAACACGACGCCGTTTCAATCGTCCAACACGCTCGCCGTTTTTTCGATTTCACTCCCACCCATATCCGCGACGAGTTTCTCTGTAACACCATCATCAATGCCCATTTCTCAATTCGTCAATTTGATCAGTCTTTTACTCTCTACAGAGACTCTTTTAGAGGGGATTTTGTTCCTAGTTCTTATACTTTTAATTTGGTTTTAAAGGGTTGTGGTGTTTGTATGGCTTTGAGAGAAGGTTTGGAGGTTCATTGTGTTGTTTTGAAAAATGGGTTTTGTGCTGATTTGTATGTTGGGACTTCTTTGGTTGATATGTATGTGAAATTTGGTTTTTTGGGTAGTGCTAGGAAGGTGTTTGATGAAATGTCTGTGAGAAGTTTGGTTTCTTGGACTGCTGTTATTGTTGGGTATGCTAGGTGTGGGGATATGAGTGAGGCCAGGAAGCTTTTTGATGTTATGCCTGATAGAGATATTGCTGCTTTTAATGCTATGATTGATGGGTATGTTAAAATGGGGTGTATGGATTTGGCGAGGGAATTGTTTGATAAGATGAAGGATAAGAATGTTATTTCTTGGACTAGTATGGTTCACGGTTATTGTGAGGATGGTGATGTTGTGGCGGCTAGGTTTATGTTTGATTGTATGCCTGTCAAGAATGTGCTTAGTTGGAATGCGATGATCAGGGGATATTGTGAGAATAGACGACCGCACGATGCGTTGAAGTTGTTTTGCGAAATGAGGGGAAGTTTGGATATGGAAATGAATAAAGTGACGGTTGTGAGTGTTCTTCCTGCTGTTGCTGATTTGAGTGCTTTGGATTTGGGTGTTTGGATTCATGGGTTTGTGCAAAGGAACCGACTTGATGAAGATGTTCATGTGTGTAATGCTTTGGTTGATATGTATGCAAAATGTGGGGAAATTGGAAAAGCTAAATTGCTTTTTGAGGAGATGAATGAAAAAGATACATCGTCGTGGAATGCTTTGATAAATGGTTATGGTGTAAATGGTTGTGCGAAGGAAGCGCTGGAAGTATTTGCAGCGATGTTACGGGAAGGATTTGAACCGAATGAGATAACAATGACTAGTGTGTTATCTGCTTGCAACCATTGTGGTTTGGTAGAGGAAGGAAGAAGATGCTTCAAAGAAATGGAGAGATTTGGAATTGTGCCTCAGATTGAGCATTATGGTTGTATGATTGACCTTCTAGGAAGGGCTGGATGCTTGGATGAGGCTGAAAATTTGATTTGCACCATGCCTTACGATCCTAACGAGATAATATTGACTTCGTTTCTATTTGCTTGTTGTTACTTTGAAGACGTTTCGAGGGCTGAAAGAGTGCTAAAAGAGGCGGTGAAATTGGAGAAGGAAGGTGCCGGTGACTATGTGATGTTGAGAAATTTGTATGCTGCGGAACGACGATGGACAGACGTGGAGGATGTTAAACAAATGATGAAGAAAAGAGGATCAAATAAAGAGGTTGCTTGGAGTGTTATTGAGGTTGATGGCAGCTTTAGAGAGTTTGTGGCTGGTTATTACTTGCATTCACAACTGGAGGTTATTCAGTTAACCTTGGGACAGTTATGGAAGCACATGAAAGTTGAAACAATTTATTGAAGTACAAGTAATTAAATAGGGTCTTGTTATACACTAGTTCACAAATCACAATTACATGGCAATGTTTTGCGATAACATTTCATGTTTTGCGATAACATTTCCTCTCTCTATAAAAAGGCATAATTTATACTTTTGTGAAAGGAACCTTTCTCTATTTTTAAAGTGGTTTTTCTTCTCTATGTAATGAAAGTTTATTTTCCCTTTAATTACCTCCCTTTTCTTTGCACTATCACCCCGTCTCTACCTCTTATAGCCACTTCTTCCCCTTCATATCATCTTATCCTCTTCTTTTATGTCTTTCTCTTTTTTAACAATCATCTCCTTTTTAACTCTACCTCTCTTCAATCACATTTATTTTAAACATGGATTGCTAAATCAATAAAACAATACAAAATAATTGGTCATTCTAGAAAATGACATCATAAACACTTTATTTAATTGAATAGCCATTTATTTAAAGAATTCTAAAACGAACATTAAATTGAAAAAAATAAGTTAAATAATTGATTCAAAATGACTTTAAAAACAATGGATGATAAAGGTTCATCAAACCCCAAACTTAATATGTTGTTTGTCCTTGAAGAACAACACTTTCAAGGATTGAGATTTGTATTTTAAACATCAGCACAAACTTTCTCGTCAATCTATCTCCATAATAAAAAAAATAACAAACTTGTCAGCAAACATAATATTATTTCAAAAATCACTTTCATCCACTCAAAACCAATTAAAAATTCAAAATAATGCATTCAACATTTACCCTTCAGGCTCAACTTCCTCTCATTCAATGTCACCAACATTTTCTTAAGTGTTTACATGGTTACTGTAATCATCACTCAAATCTTATAACATACACATAGTACCATAAACTTGAAAGTTCTCTAAAGATACTCACAATGTAAAAGGCAGACGCACTTTTCGAGGTCATCGAGTATTGTTATGAGGCCAAGATACACGTGGCTTGTTTGAAAAAGTAGGTTGAAGACTTGGAGTTAGGAAAATCCGTTAATCATTTTAATTCCTTACCACCACTTTAACTACCTATCAACTAGTAAAGTATAAGAGAGTAGAAACCTTATTTTGATCATAATCTGTTTGTTTTCTTTTTACTCCACCTTTTGACATAAATGATATTTTAAAAATCATCCAATTACCACTTAGTGGAATATTGCATCATTTTATCTTTTGACATTAATAATATTTTGAGTACCACCGCATAACTATTTAGTAAAATGACACATTTTTTTCTTTTTGCTTTTCAACGGTTTTCTACATTTGTTTCTCTTGTATCACACCATAAATTTAAAAAATTGTTATTCCATGAGCAATCCTAAACTTAAAATTTTGCCAAATCATAAAATCAAGATTTTACCTAAACTCGAAGTAAGATTTTAAGATAAAAAATAATAATTTTGGACAATTGACTTATATTATAGTTAAGTAACACAAAGAAAAGGATTTTAGCTCAAAGGAGCTATAGTAAATGATAATAATATATAGGGTAAACAAAAAAGCCCACAAGGCATCAAAGAAAATTGTCTCAATATATGCACTAATTACATATAAAGAAAAATTAAATGTTTAGGCACAAAGCTCACGTAGAAGATAAAGAGAAATATAAGCCTTCAAACATCGTACTAAACAAATTAAAAATTATTTCCTCAAAAATTGTCAATAGATATAGATCGAAAAGAAAAAAAAAACTTAATGATGCCAATAGTTACACTTCTCGTATATAAAACATGGATTAACATAAAAGTCAAAATCAATGCACAAAAACAAATCTCACATGTAAATCATATGTAGAACAAATCAATTTTTTGGAGCAATTAATTAATTTATTAATACATTTACAAAAAATAAATGAAAAATATTCTATAAAAAATTAACGGCTTGATAATAATATGGTTTAAAAGATGAAGTTTAGTTATAATTTTGGAAAAACAGATGGTCAAGAGAGAGTGTGGAGAAAAATGTGGTAGAGAGGATCCAAATTCAGATGAGATATATTGATGGTATCCCACACACATAATAGAGTAATAAAATTGTAGATGAATTTGTTTGATAGATTATAACATTAATTATAGATGGAAAGATTTATTTAATACGGTGACCAACAATGCAGCCCTACAAATGCAGGGGTATATTCAACTGCTATTCATGGGTAGAAACCGTCATTTTCTTCTACATATATATCAACAATAAAATATCAAGAGAAAAAAATAATTTAAAAAATGAGAAACGTTAAAAAAATTCAAAAAAAAAAATATAATTTAAAAAGATAAAAATTCGTTAGAGGGGTCGCACTGTTACACCTAAATTCAACTTTATTTTTTTTTTTATACCATTTTTCTTTTGTTTATTTTCAATTGTCATAGAACATTGCTAACAATTTTTTCACATAACATTTTATAGCATGAGTGTGTTAACCCATATATCAATTTTAGAAAGAATTAAAAGAGGACAAAATGTGCATCATCTTTTTTATTTATTTTTAATTCATGGTGTTTTTCGTTTGCTCATTATTTTATTCATATATAAGATTTTTTCTTGAAGGATGAAAATCATAAAAAGTTCTAAGATTATATGTTTTTTGGTATATTATATTACGTAATCATATTGTAAGCATGTGGCATATGAAGTTAGTTATTTTTGTTGTGTTACTTTTTTATTAGTGTTGAAACTGACAATTAGACATTTATGCTAATTGTTTTCTCTTGTATATAAGTTGATTGACTCACCAAATAGAAGTAGAGTGTGCAACAGTTTTTGCACAGGGTTTTGGGGAGAATTAGGATTAGACACGGGTGCACTAAGGGACAAGGGTAGAACATTTGGTGAGGAGGGTGAGAGTTGAAACTCTGTAATTTCCTCAAACAGATTGATTCTTGAATAAAGTGGACAAGGCGATGCTAAGTTTTGAAGATGTAGGTCACATTGTGGTTGAAATCTGTCATCAAATGAGTGTGTTCTTATTGTTCATTCTTTCAATTTTTGTGTGAATGTGAGTGAAGGTAAACCTTGCGCAAGGAAGAATATTGAGATTGCTCATAATAGGTTGGGAGTTAAAGTTTTCTGGTTCAACAATTGACATCAAAAGCCTGGTACAATCGTGGGAGGCTTAATGAAGATGGAAAAATTCAACATCAAAAAATTCAATGACAAAAATGACTTTTGCCCTATCGAGGTTAAAGATGAGGACACTACTAGTACAACAAGGACTTAATCATGCTCTTGAAGGAGAAAATAAGTTGTCACAACCACTATCAAAGTAAGAAAGGAAAGATCTAATGAGTAAGGCTCATTGTGCTATAATCTTGTGCTTATGAGATAAAGTTTTGAGGGAAGTGTCGAAGGAAAAATCTGCTGCAATAATTTGGTTAAAACTGGAAAATCTTTACATGACCAAGACTCTAGCAAATAGATTTTATTTGAAGCAAAGATTATAGACCTTGAAGATGCAATCTGGTACTACAATTGAAAATCACATGGATGAATTTAATAGATTGGTTCTTGACCTTGAAAACATTAAGGTTATATTGGAGGATGAAGATCAGGCCTTATTGCTAATTTGATCCTTGACTAGCTCATATGAAGTCATTTCTGTCACACTCATCTATGGGAGAGATTCAATAACACATGAAGAAGTGCAAGCTGCATTAATGACAAAAGAGTTGTCTAAGAAGTCATGTGTCAAAGAAGTCATGTGTCAAAGAACTTGTGGCATGAGAGAGTCTCATGGTTAGAGGAGGAAGTGAAAAGAAGCATGGGAAGGGAAAAAACAAATCAAAATCAAAATCCAAAACAAAATACAAGTGTTTCATAGGTCATAATGAGGTACATTTCAAAAAGAATTGTCTTGAAAGGAAGACATATAATATAGGCAGTGGTGAAGATAATTATGATGCTTCAGTGGCACTAGATGGATATGATAGCTCAGAAGTGTTGGTGATAACAAACAGTCAAGATCAAACTGAATGGCTGATGGATTCAGGTTGTTCTTATCGCATGTGTCCAAAGAATGAGTGGTTTTCAAAGTATCAGGCTTATGAAGGTGGTCAAGTGATCATGGGAAACAATGCATCTTACAAGGTAATTGGTATTGGATCAGTTAAGCTAAGGTTGGCTGATGGGTATGAGAAAATTAGTTCCAAAGTAAGACATATTCCTAAGTTAAAGAAAAATCTCATTTCTTTAGGAATTCTTGAGGAATAGGGGTACATTTTCAAAGCTGAAAAATCGATACCAAAAATACGCAAAGGTTCAAGGATAGTGATGAAGGGAGCTTAAAACTATAGTACATGTTGAAAGGAAGCACTATCATAGGAGAAACTAAGACAATGGTCAACAAAGAAGTCATCAACACCAGTCTATTGCACAAAAGACTAGCACATATAAGTGAAAGAGGCCTGAATGAGTTGTGTAAGCAAGGTCTGTTAAGTGATGACAAGTTGGGAGACCTTGAGTTATGCAAACATTGTGTACATGGCAAGCAGACAAGGGTGAAATTCTTTATTGGAATTCACAACATGTTGATTGCTAGTAAAGACATGGTCAATATAGACAAACTAAAGGAAATGCTCAAATATGAATTTGAGATGAAAGACCTAGGTAATGCTAAAAAGATTTTATGCATGGAAATCAAACAAAACATTTATAGTAGAACTATGCACATGATTCAAGAATGCTATGCAAATGGAGTGGTTCAAAAGTTTAAAATGGTGAAGCTAAATCTGTAAATGTACCTATTGCACCTCATTTCAAACTGTCATTGGAAGATTGTCCAAAAACAACACAGGAACACAAGGAAATGATGGAGATACCTTATGCTAGTGCAGTGGGAAGCTTAATGTATGCAATGGTATGCACTAGACCTGACATGGTCTATGCAATTAGTCTTGTGAACATATTTATGGGGAATCCAGGAGCTCATCATTGGAAAATTGTCAGGCACATCCTCATGTATCTCAAAGGATCGACAAAGGTTGGACTGAAGTATAGACAAGAGACTCATTCTTCAGGTGGAGCTTTGGGATATTTTGACATTGACTTTGCTGGTGATAGAGACAAGATAATGTCTTCGATTGAATATGTGTTCACTCTATTTGAAAATATTGTAAGTTGGAATGCGCCCTTGCAACATGTTGTAGCTTTGTCAAGCACTGAAGCAAAATACATTGGTGTGACTAATGTTATTAAGGAAGCTCTATGATTAAGGGGCATGGTTAATGAGCTATGAGTATCACAAGACAATATCAATGTGATGTGTGACAATCAAAGTGTCATTCACTTGTGCAAAAATCATGCATATCATGAGAGAATCAAACACATAGATATCATAATTGAAGGAAAAGTGCAAGTTATGAAGGTGCACACAACTGAAAATGCAGCAAACTTCAAAACTAAAGTAGTTCATTAAGCAAGTTTACTCACTACCTAAACTTGTTGAACATTGATGTTGGCTGAACATCACTGGACCTGAAAAACACCATTTACTTTGTTCAAGTTCCATAATTCATATGTCAATGTGGAGATTGTTAAGAATGTGGCATATGAAGTTAGTTATTTTTGTCGTGTTAGTTTTTTGTTAGTGCTGAAACTGACAGTTAGACAGTTATGCTAATTGTTTTTTAAGTTTTTCTGTTGTACTCCTTTCCCTCTCATTCTCTTGTATATAAGTTGATTGACTCATCAAATAGAGGTAGAGTGTGCAACAGTTTTTCCACAAGGTTTTGGGAAGAGTTGGGATCAAACACGGATGCACTAAGAGATAAGGGTAGAACACTTGGCGATAAGGGTGAGAGTTGAAACTTTGTAATTTCCTCAAATTGATTGATTCTTGAATAATGTTGACAGGGCAGTGCTAAATTCTGGAGACGTAGATCACATTGTGGCTTAACTCCGTCATCAAACACGTGTGTTCTTATTCTTTCAATTTTTGTGTGAAGGTGAACCTTCCGCAAGGAAGAACATTGAGATTGTTCATAACAAGTTGGGAATTAGAGTTTTCCAATTCATCACATGTTTTAGAGTGTAAATAACTATTGAGTTTACTTATCTCATATTGTGAACTGTAGTTCAGTTTGTCACATTGTAAACATCATAGCTCTTACTTTATTTTCAAAATTTTCATGTTATTTATTATTATTTTTATATTTATATAAAAATATATAAAATTTCACATTATAATACAAAATCATATATATATTTTTATCAGTGAATGTTTACCATGTCTAGAGTTGTCAATAAAATCCTAAAATCATAAGTCCTCTAAAAAATCTCATTTATTAGACAATTTTCTATTGGAAGTGTAACACCCACGACAATTATGTGGTAAAAGATTGAAGAATATGTTACAATGTCACACATGCAATAGAACTTTCTTTAATATGACAAAAACAATTGGAATCTAAGGTGGCATTGCTCAATGTGGCTAGGGTTATACAAGTCCGATTCATTAATTTAAAAAAAAAAATTAAGGCATAATGATGAAATAGATTCACTTAGGTTGACAATAACAATGAGTAATTAAAATAAGTATGATCAAATATTGCAATGTCAATATTAAAAATTTATTAATTATTATTTAACTAAAATTCACTTTTGGCCTTTCAGATTTTAAAATCTCGCGATTTTGATTTTGAAAATTTGATAATCATAATTTTGATCTTTAACTTTAGAGCTTTTGCATATGAATGACCTTGATTTTGAATTAGTAAAAGGTGACATGGTCTAATTTTTTTTTTTTTTTTTTTTTTTTATGAATACGTAGACTTATTTTAAAGAAAATTGTAAACTCATTTTTAAAATGAAAATAATGTGCTCATATTTTTGAAAAATTGCTAGCTCGGATTACTAATTAAAATAAACACAAAATAAAATAGGATGGTCAAAAGTATATTTTTATCTTTTTAACAATTATTGTGATTATTTGTACACCTTTGAGGAAAAACATTAGAAGTATATAACGGATCATCATACTTTTATAAAAATATAATTTTAATTTCCTTATTTCATTTTGTGTTTATTTTAATTAATAATAAGAGCCAGTAATATTTTTAAGATAAAAAAAATGAGCTGACAATTGAAATGGTAAAGAAAATTAAACTTAAAATAAGATATCAAGTTTAATAATATCAACAATTGTCAGTTTAGTTATTTCTACCAAATTAATAGTATTTAATTTTAACTGTATGGTTTTAGAAGCAATTTGCTGAGCATAGGACATTTGATTCAGAAAGGATTTCAGGTGATTATGAAGGATGATGTCTTAAAGATGTATGATGGGAAAAGATGATATCCAATGTTTTTTATGTGCCAGGAATGAAAAGCAATTTGCTGAGCATAGGACAGTTGATTCAGAAAGGATTTCAGGTGATTATGCAGGATGATGCCTTAGAGATGTATCATGGGCAAAAGAAGATGATACTAAAGGCTTTTCTCTCAAAGAACATAACTTTTGTCATCAACATACAAGCTGCAGATATCCAATGTTTGAAGGCAGTGAGCTCAGTTGATGAGGATTGGTTATGGCATGCAAGGTTTGGTCATCTGAACTTCAGGAGCTTGCAGAAAACTAGGATAAAAAACGATGGTTAGTGGTATTCCTATGATTGATGTTCCTAAGAAGTGTGTGAAGTGTGTGAAGTGTGTATGGCAGAAAAACAATCAAAAAACTCCTTCAAATCACAAGTGCAAGCAAAAGCAAAGAACGTTCTTGAAGTGGTTCATAGTGGCATATGTGGACCATTTGAGGTGCCATCATTATGAGGTAATAAGTATTTAATAACATTTGTTGTTGAATTTAGTAGAACGTTGTAGATTTATTTGATAAAGACCAAAGATGGAGCATTTGAAATGTTCAAGAATTTCAAAGTGAAAGTTGAAAAACAAAGTGGAAAAACTATCAAAGTGCTAAGGACAAATGAACATGGTGAGTATACATCACATGAGTTTGAGGAATTATGTGTCAAGCATGGAATTGAAATGAAGTGATTGTCCCCTACACACCTCAACATAATATACTGGCTGAAAGAAGAAATAAAACCATCCTAGGCATGACTAGAAGTATGTTGAAGGGAAAGGAATTTCCACACAAGTTCTTGGGTGAGGCTGCATCAACTGTTGCATACATCCTAAATAAATTTCCAAGAAGCTGTTGGAGGAGGTTTGGAGTGGAAGGAAACTAGCAGTAAGGCACTTGAGAACATTCAGTGTTCTATGTTTCAAGTATTTTCCTTACCAGAAAAGAAGAAAGTTGCAGGACAAGACTGAAGTCATGATCTTGGTTGGGTATCATCCAACTGGTTCCTACAAACTGTATGATCCTATCAGAGGCAAAGTGGTAATCAACATAGATGTGAAAATCATTGAGCAAGAGCAGTGGGACTGGACACAGAAAGCCAGCAGCAGCCATCATTGGGACTGGGAACAAGAGACCAACAACACATGCCAGCCTACACAAATTCCTTCACAAGTGTAAGATGATCATCAAACTAGTGAAGACATAACTGAAGAAAGGATATAATTAAGTAGATTTCAGAGGGCAAGGCAACCACCTACACATTTAAGAGAATTTGAAGTATTCAATGATAATAAAATTGACAGCAGTGGAGATCTAGTGTAATTTGCTTTATTTGCAAATACCGAACCACTAAATATTGAAGAAGTCATGAAGAGAGGACCCAGGAAGGAAGCTATGATAGAAGAGATCAAGGCAATTGAGAAAAATCATATTTGGTACTTGACTGACTTGCCTCCAAAACAGAAGCAAATTGGAGTAAAGTGGGTCTACAAACTCAAGTTGAATCTAGATGGAACAATTGCTAAATACAAAGCTAGATTGGTTGCCAAAGGGTTATTACAAAGGGAAGGCATAGAATACTTTGAAGTGTTTGCATCAGTGGCTAGGATTGAAACAACCAGACTAGTAATAGCATTGGCATGTGCTAGAGGTTGACTAATGTGTCAGCTTGATGTTAAGTCTGCATTTCTGAATGGATGGCTGAAAGAAGAAGTGTATGTCTCTCAACCACCAAGATTTGTGATTAAGGGAAAGAAGCATAAAGTGCTCAGATTAAGGAAAGCTCTCTATGGTTTGAAGCAAGCCCTAAAAGCATGGAACAAAAGAATTGATTCATTCTTAATTGACATTGGATTCATCAAATGCATTGTGGAGTATGGAGTCTATGTGAAGCATTTCACACTAAATGGAGGGCCTGCAATGATCCTGCTTTGCCTATATGTTGATGACTTGCTAGTAATTGACAGCAACAAGAAGGCAATTGAAGAATTCAAGGAAATCATGAAGAAGGACTTTGAAATGTCAGATTTGGGCAAACTGACTTATTTCATGGGAATGGAATTCACTGAATCAGAAGCAAGGCTAGTGATGCACCAGAAGAAATATGCTAGAGCAATCCTAATAAGGTATAATATGGTTGGTTGCAACCCTGTTGTCACACCAATTGAATGCAATGCAAAGCTGGGAACAGAAACTGAAGAAGAGCTGGCTGATTCGACCCTGTTCAAGCAAGTTGTTGGAACTCTAAGATACTTGTACAACACAAGACCAAAAATTTGTTATAGTGTGGGAGTAACTCGTAGGTTCATGAAGAATCCCAGGCATTCTCACTGGATGGAAGCAAAGAGAATCATGAGATACATTCAAGACACATTGGAGCATAGAATTCTGTTTGCAACATATTTAAAGCAAGAGAATGGAGACTTATTGGGATATTCAAATTCTGATTGTGTGGAGATAAGGATGATAGAAGAATCACATCAGGCTATGTGTTTAAATTCATGAAATCTCTAATAACATGGAGCTGAAAGAAGCATCCGGTCATTGTATTGTCATCATGTGAAGTTGAGTACATTGTTGGCAGCTATGCAGTATGCCAAGCATTATGGCTAGAATCTTTGATAGCAGAATTGAAGATTGAAGTATGCAGTTCAATACCATTGATGATTGACAACATCTCAGCCATAAACCTAGCAAAGAATCCTTTGTCTCATCAAAGGACATGCAATGACTAAATGGAGAATAAAAAAAAATTCATTCAGTTAATGAAGTGATAATCCCCAAGTACATCAAGAAACAGTACACTCCCTTGAATAAGATTTCTCTAATAAATAAAAATAAAAGCTTTCCTTGAAGTAAAAGCATGCTCTGCATATTCACATAATGTATAAATGAACTCATCTACTCAGCCATACTCTACACATTATGATGTATATTGCAACTCATTGCATCCACAGTATATTCGATGCAACCAATTATCTCTTGCTATACTCTAAGGGCCAGATTTCTTCCTTACCCTCCTTGTGAAATGTGACTTGGAAGTTGAACACGGTTTCCTAGAATGAACGTCGCGTACAACATTCTCAGTGGCCATGTCAGAGTCTGAAACTTGAGCTGCAGAAATGGATTTCTGCTCTTCAACTGAACCCTTGGATTTCTCCACAAGCAACTCTTCTTTAGCTGCCTGATTTTGTGTAACTTTAGCCTTGGTCTGCATACAAGAAAATGACAACATTACAAATTTTTACAATATATGTAACAAAAATTTGTGTTTTTTTTTTAAATGGGGAAGGGGAAATTACTATTAATAACGGTGGCACTAATGACCATTTTAAAACGACCCTGGATGGAATTTGAATCATGTTCGTTGAGGTTATAAAGTCAAACTCTTTCTACAAAACTGACACCTCATGGACTAATGAAAATTTGTGTTATCAACTCAAAACTTTAAGTAAATGTACACAGCAAAGAATATAGATATAACACGGCAGGGTTATGGCAGGTTCCCAGTATGAACTTACGGACATTTACTATACACGTGCATAAGAAAAATTCAAAATCCATCATCAAAGGCATTTATTTCGAATAAAAAGTTGTAACTTCTCAATTTTCCGCTTTAAGTGGGATATAACAAAAAGTAAAAAAGAGAATAAACAGAAACTGAACTATAAAATTTCTGCGGCATCTCAATTGACGTGAATAGTGAACAACTTTCTTCAGGGATAAATGGTGTTACAGAAACTAAACAAAACCAAGAGCATGGTGCATTCAGTGAATCAAAAGCACCTGAGTTACTTTCATATAATAAAGCTTACATTTTCTCCAGGAACCTCAAGATGGGTCCTATTGGTTGTTTCAATGAAACGAGCTATCCCTACACAAGTAGATAATGTATCGTCAGTGAAAAGTAACTCAGAATTATGAACAGAATGGTTAAATCCATCAGATGGCCCAATAATGCTCAATTGAGTTACAGAACAGAACTTACCTGGATTTTCCTTAATCACATTATCAATCCGAGCTTTCAAATTCTCAACTTGCAACAGCAACTCTTCAGCCTTTTCAATGATTTCAATCATGGAATTATCATTATCTTCATGTTGATCTACAGAAGACCACATATCACTCAACTTGAACTCCCCAGCATTATCATCACTACCTTCTCATATCAAAGAAACAGAACATAAAAAATTAGCAATTGATTAAAGCCAGTTTGTCAAAATGGTCATAATCATATAGTCATATATATACTAATGAACACATGAAATATGTGTATGCAATTCTTGAACCGGGTTTGATTCACACTTTAACAATGAGTCCAATTTTTTATTAGTTATATAAATAACAAAAAAAAAAAACTACTGCAACTTACTCGCGACATCATCACCAATATCATTCACAGGAGCGTCG